>NC_133377.1:4344476-4383028 GCF_049309525.1 Garra rufa
CAATGAAGTCTGGAGCTACTTTGTGCCTCGTAAATGGCGTAAAACAGTGATTTATTTACATGGCTCCTTCGATGCCCGATTGAATATCATTGACAAGCTGTTGTGAGCATCGGCTAACTGACCCCAGATTTCGGACAGCAGTGGACAAGACGAGATGAGATATGCAAGGTACGTTTACACTCGGTATCATGATTCAATACACTTTAGGTCAAAATCACACCGGAGTTCTCCTTTAAGGTGGGATACGGGTAAGGTTAGGGACAGGTTTGGTGGTATAGGTAGGTTTAAGGGTGGGTTAGGGTGTAAAGGACGGGTCAGCAGTGGTAATAACAGAAATTAAAAACAAATGTAATTACAAATGTAAGTACATTGTACCAAATGATTAATTTAAATGTAAGTACATAGTAGTAAAGGCCACCTAAAGTAAAGTGTGACAGATTTTTTTTTTTTACAAAGCTGTGTTTTAATGGATTTAAAAAAAGGCATTTATGAAAAAGCTTAAAATACTATATTTATTTGTCTTAAAAGACAATTCCAACACTTCCATGTTCATTTTTTGTGTTTTTCACAACACATATCATTTCAAAGCAATGGAAATTATACTTTATTTTTAGTTTTTTCTAAAATTAACAAATAACAATGAAAAAAAAAAACAGACACAAAAAAACACTTGGATGCTTTATATATTTAATGATGTTTTGTTACTCTAAAATATAGACAATTTGATTAAAAAATGTTGAGTAATTTCTAAACCTTTAACTAGTGGTTTATGCAAGTCCTACATTAAACTAGTTAGTTTTAATACTCACGGTAAGTTGTCCAGCCACTCCGAAATCAGCTAGTTTAGCATGGCCTTCTGTGTTGAGGAGGATATTCCCTGCTTTGATGTCCCTGTGGATTTTCCTCATGAAATGGAGATACTCCAGACCTTTCAAGGTGGATTTGAGGACTGTGGCAATCTCATCCTCGGTGAGCTTGTCAAGAGAAAAAAAGTGTTATTAACCATGTAATGAACCTGTACAGTGTATTTATTTACAGTTATATTTTTATTTACCGTTTTGTTGCGCAGTCTGATTATATCAGATACTGATCCAGCACCACAGTACTCCATCACAATCCACAGATCTGTATTCTTGAAATAGCTGCCATAATACTTCACCACATAAGGACTGTTAAAATATAAGAAAAAAGTAAATGCAGTGTTGGGAAATAATTCATATACGACAAATAATATGATATTAAAAGTTATGTATTGTTTATGTTTATTAATGGCTGCTTTACCTGTCACATTGCTGCATTATGGAGATCTCTTTGATGATCTCCTGCAGGTCTGATTCGACAGGAACTTGTTTAATTGCCACAACTTGGCCGGATTCCTTGTGGATGGCTTTAAAAACATTGCCATATGATCTGAACCAAAAAGCATTCATTATGTTACATTTTTTTATACAAAATCAATATATTTAACGTTATTTAGAAAGTATAATGTTAATACACACCCTTCTCCAAGCTTTTCAAGGACATCAAACACTTCCTCTGGCTGCTTGGTAAGACTGTCTTCACTGAGTTTCTTCAGCTTACTGTCATGAATAAAAACAACCGTTGTTTATTTCTTGCATACAACGTCGTGGAAGTTGTAATGTAGCGTTAAACTAAACTTATATATACACCAATAAACATAAATAACAACTGGTCTTATAGGTATAACTAATTACGAACATTAAGATTCAAACCAATAATCTATTCTAGTTCGCTCTGTGATCTACAGTTTCAGTTTGGTTAGTAAGATGAGGCCTGTAAATATTAGCTTGTCTGATAGCTGGCTAGCCGAACGGATCTTTTCACTTACTTTTTGGGCACCGAATGCTCCATTCTGGTTATTCTAATGAACAGGTATTTTCCGATTAATTTCAAACACTTTGTTTGCTTAGAATCTAACAAATAAAGCAATAACGCATTTTTGTTTGGACTTTCAGGAAGCACCAGCTGTCTTTCCGTGCCGCCGCTAACAACGATGTGAAGCGAGATGACGTGTGGGATTTTCCGTGACAAACGGCACTTCAAAATAGAAGTCCTACGAACGACACACAAGTAAAATACTGTGGCCTGGTTTCACAGACAGGATTTAGACTAAACCAGGATTAGGCCATAGTTCAATTAGGACATTTCAGTCATTTTTATAAACGTGCCTTTGAAAAAAAAAACATTACTGGTGTGCATCTTGAGACAAAACAAAGGCACTAACATGTTTTAAGATTAATCAGTGCAAGTTTCTTTCAGTTGAAACCACTCAGATTTACATTTTAGTGTGGGATTATGCTTAAACCTTGTCTGTGAAAACTGGGGGTGTACGTATCTACTATTTATAAAATACATAATTCGATTACATAATTTTTGTCTATATAGTGCTAATGGAGACTTTCATTTACAGTGTTTCAGCAGAAAATCTATTTTACTATTTAATTATATTATCTACACTTCATGAATCGATTTAAAAGCCTGTTTGAGAGTTAGAGTGGATTTTATTTAGTAATTTATGGCCAGATATTTAATATTGTTTAAAAGTCACTGGGAGAGATAAAACAGCCTCGCTGGTTCCTATCCCCCTGCTGAAAAAAACAGCATATGCTGGTTAGGTATGTTTTGGTGCTGGGATGCTGGTTTTTGCTGGTTTATGCTGGTCCTTTGCTGATTAATTAAACCAGCAAAAACCAGCATCCCAGCACCAAAACATACCTAACCAGCATATGCTGTTTTTTTCAGCAGGGCCACCTTATTTTTTATGCAGAAGTAAGCTGTTTTGTAGTAAGTGTGAGACTTCCGGTTCATAAACCACCGTAGGGAAATAACAAGAAGAATATCAAAGTGCAGTACAAAGTAGAACTGTTTTCAATACAAAACATTGTGTTCATAATTAAGATTAAAATATGGTAAGACCAACCAGTTTGCAATATCAAGCAGCGAAACAAGCTGTTTATCTAGATACGCGGCCATATTGGAGATGTGTAAACAACAGCATGGATTGCATTGGTAATGTACTACTAAATACATTGTTCTGCTAATTTATGTTGTCTAAACCACGGGGGAAAAAGGTGTGGAAGCTACTAAATTATATAAAGAAGGACTTAGTAAGCAGGAAAGGGCACAATATTTTGACAAAATAAAGTTAATAGGTGGTAAAGACACATATGAGCAGTATTAATTAAGATATTAGTCTAATATTTAACCTACCTGACTAGAAATGATAAGAACAAACACAAATGTTGTCAATATTCTTGCCCTGGAAATCTTGGTTCAGTTTGAACCACAGACGTTTTTTTTTTTTTGTACTCTTCTCCTTGATTTTGTATAACTTTTGGCAGCCTATAGTACTCCAAATGTTTTTACTGGTCTGACCGATTAGTACAGCCCAAAACATGAAAAAAAAAATGTTTTTCAGCAGCAATGATCAGTAAAATTTGCAAGTTTTCGTTCAGTTCACTGGCATTGTTTACATTCAGTGCAGCCAATAAGGGTCGTGAAAACCCTCTATTTGGAGAAATTAGGCCAGTGTATGCAGATTTAAACAGAAAATGTTGTTAAGTTACTAAGGTCAGTTAGTTCCTGTTCTGTACTATGATTGGCCAAACAGCATTTCAACATTTCACTTTTTATCACTTCACTTGTTCAACCAGAAGCTGTACAATGAGAGTGAAGAGCAGAGTTTGCCCAGAGTTGGTTTGTACACCAAATTGGGGAATGGAAAGTGACTCTGTGGATAAATGATCACAGAGTGCTTTAAATGGGGAGGGAAAATTTATCTCTGCACCACTAATATATGCCATGCCAGACTATGTTTATGTCTGTGTGTTGCATGGTGACACGCAAAACATGATGCTTTGGCTTCATTTGGAATTGCTGCCATTGCCGTAATGTTGCCATACAAACAAACTGGCCAATACTGTATAAAAGCAATATCACATTCATGCTTGTTCTGCAATTCTGAATATTACCTTGTCATGCTTGTACTACTATTGTGGAATCCTTGCGAATGAAGAAAGGAGAGTAAGTTCCTCCTTCACCCAGAAGAGGGCAGCCTACCACTGGTTTGTCACTCTGGGCCCCAGGGCTGTTGTCAGGGCTCCAACTAAACAGCCAATCCCTGGCAAGGTTGTACATGGGGTCAAAGTGCTGCCTAGCAACTGATTATTGGGTTATGGGCTGTTTCACCCCATTACAATGGCATTAAGGGGACTGCGAGGAAAAAGAAGAGAGCAGTCACGTTTCTATCTATCTATCTATCTATCTATCTATCTATCTATCTATCTATCTATCTATCTATCTATCTATCTATCTATCTATCTATCTATCTATCTATCTATCTATCTATCTATCTATCTATCTATCTATCTATCTATCTATCTATCTATCTATCTATCTATCTATTGTGTATTTGTCTGTGGGAATGGACTGTTAAGAACAGCTGTCAGGGAAGCCCATTATTCATTGGTTGGAAGATGCTGACCCAATCAGAATATTATATTTTGAGAGAGGGAGAGAGAGCAGATAGATTAGAGGGAAATGAGGGAAAGGGAGGAGGGCAGCATGTGCATGAGTGAGGGCTGAGTGGGGAGGGAGAGAGGGAAAAGGGGCAAGATATCAACACATACCACGTCACAGCAGCAGATTGCAGGCAGAACGTCAGAGCAGAGAGGATATAGCCGCATAGAGCCAAAGCCAGCACTATCATTAGACACTGAATCAGGAGTATAGCATTGGATACTGCTCGAACCTAAAGCTGTGTGGAAGAGAGGCTGTGCATGTGAACAGCACGGTGTGATATAGCCCTGGATAAGTGTGCCGTTAATGAGAAGAGTTGGGGAGAATGAGTCTTGACCCTGTTCAGGTCATGAAGGGGCAAGACCCCATGCCCAACACCTGCCCGTCAGCCTCAAACGGCGATAGCAAAGCATCCTGGGACGACAGCAAGGATATCCATGACAATGTGGGTTCTGCAAAGAAGCCCAAATCAGTAAGTGGCCCATTTCACATTCAGTTTGTGCATAGACAACTCTTAACATTCATTGTGATGTGATTTTTTTCCTATCGCTTCTGTCCTTTTTCTGGTGAGGTCACACTTTTGCAGGCTTGAAATGTTTACATACGGCAGTGCACGTGTTTCAGTGCCTACTTTTTAGTCAGAGCTGTATTTCCAGTCACTAGTGAGCTGTAGCTTGCCAGAGCAGTGTAATTACATTACAAAAACATAAAGAGGAGCATGGGCTTTTATGTTGTGATGCCTGGTTGTGGTGTCAGTGTTTGTAAAACAGAAACAGAACAGGTTTCATGGGACAGGAGGGGGGTGATCGCACTATTAGGTAACGGTACTAATGTAAGCAGATAATGCCAGCGGAGGTACAGCAGGTGCAGCTCATTTTAAGTCATCCACTGCTTATTTAGACTGTGCTAACACCATCGTAAAGATATATCGAAATGCCATCTGTCATACGTTGTGGCGAATAAAAAAGTGACATCGCTGGCAAGGGCATAACTTTATTATAGGAGATTTTGTCTGGCCTAGTGCATTCGTTTTGCATCTTAGATGAACTTTGAATGTGTTATTAAATACACTTTGGATGGCACAGTTACTTTAAAAGACAGAAAAGCAGCTCAGTTTGTGCAACAGGCAGCTGGTCAACACCATGTGGATAATTCACTTCTCCGCCGTAGCCTTTAGCTCTAAACTTACTCTAAGCGTCACTGGCCTTTTCCAGATCTATTAATAACCTGCAATGCCGTTCACCTCTTTGTTATCCTCTTGTATTCTCCTATTTCCAGCACTTGCACTGATTGCTCCAGACTGATCTAGAAGTGATTCATGCTTCCCAGCATTGTCTAGTAGTTTACCTGGAGTGGGCATAGAAAGTCACCACCCTAAAGTTTGCCACTTTGACCTGTATGAACCCACATTTACCTAGTAAAATATCTTATTTGAATGAGTGTACAGACACATACCTTAAAGTCTTGATAAACTGTAAATATTTTAACTGGTAAGTAGTTATTGACCAGAGACGTTACCTGTCATTATACAGCTACACGTAATGATAACATATACATTTGGTGACACTTTATTTTAAGGAACAATTCTCACTATTACCTAGTTGCTTATTATGCATGCATATTACTAGCATGTTGGCTGTTTATTAGTACTTGTGCATACAGTTGTCATAAGTTTACATACACCTTGCATAATCTGCAAAATGTTTTACCAAAATGCATGTTATTTTTTATTTAGAACTGATCTGAATAAGATATTTCACATAAAAGACATTCACATATAGTCCACAAGAGTAAATACAAGTTGAATTTATAAAAATTACCCTGTTTAAAAGTTTACATATACTTGATTCTTATTACTGTGTTTTTTAGACTGAGGACAACTGAGGGACTCATATACAACTATTACAGAAAGTTCAAACACTCACTGATGCTTAAGAAGCATTTGATCCTTCTGTGATAGTTGCATATGAGTCTCTTTATTGTCTTCAGTGTGAAAAGATGGATCTCAAAATCATACAGTCATTGTTGGAAAGGGGTCAAATGCAAAGGGGACAAAAATGCAAAAAAAAAAACAACAACAACAAAAAAAAACAAAGAATTCGTGGGACTTGAATAATTTTCCTGAAGAACAGCAGGCAGTTTAACTGTTCAGGACAAACAAGGGTCTCATGAACAACTATCACTAAACAAAAAAGACAGTTAAGGACACAGTATTTAGAATCAAGTGTATGTAAACTTTTGAACAGGATCATTATGAATTCAACTGTTATTTTCTCTTGTGGACTATGTGTAAACGTCTTTTATGTGAAATATCTGATTCAGGTCAGTACTACATACATACAAAAATAACATGCATTTTGTATGATCCCTCTTATTTTGGTAAAATAATTAACATTTTGCAGATTCTGCAAGGTGTGTTTAAACTTTTGACTTTTTGAATGTCTTATTCTCCATGACCATATTTTAGATCCCTTAATCTTACACCATAAACCTAACAATTACCTTACTAACTGTTAAATTAGGATTACTAACTGAAAGTTAGGATTTTATCAATGGAGGCAAGATCAATGTTAAAAGTGAATGTATGTTGCCTAAAGTGTTACCATACATTTAAATATTTACATTTATTTTTAAAAAGTGTGGAGTCAGTATTTTGTTTCCTTTATGAAATAAATTCATATTTTTATTCAGCAAGGGTGCATTCATTTGATTAAAGGTGACAGTAAAGATTTTTACACTGTTATGTAAAAAAATCGAATTCAGTCAAATTAATTTTGAACTTTCTATTTAACAAAAGAATCTTGAACATTGAATAAATAATAATAAGAAATATTTCCTGAGCAGCAAATCATTTTTATAATGATTTTTGAAGGATCATGTGACACTGAAGACTACGTTAATGGCTGCTGAAAATTATACAAAACAGTTGTTTTAAACTGTAGTAATATTTCACAACTACTGTTTTTACTGTATTTTTGATATACTTTTTTAAGACTTCTTTTAAAAACATAAAAAAAAAAATCTTACCGACCCTAAACCTTTGAACGGTCTACAATAAAAAGCAATAATAATCATAACAATAAAAGAATTTAGCTCAAACTAATATTGAAAATAATTCAAAACAACAACAAAAAAAACTAAAAATGTGTCATAATTTACAAAAATTGCCCACTTGTGATCTCCACATTAAAGCTCTATGACTTGTTAGCTAACATTGGAAAAATAGTTAACCTTTCAATGTAGCATTGACCCAAAGCACAACTGTGAAGCATTTGCATAGTTCTTCATTATCATAGCCAGAAATAATTTCTGAAATGGTTTGGTAGCTGTTTCTAAACAAAAAAAATGGACAATTGCTCCTATTGTATGAGACTTAACACAACTTTACAACATTTTTGAGAGGGATGGTGTCTTTCTATGCCCACTTCAAACTATTATCCCCGGTGTAAATGAGCAGAGCTGGAGCCTCAGTTTCCACTTGGTCAAAGGGGAAAGAAAACACACAGTTTACTCAGTTTATTTACCAGGAGATTGTTTCCTGAGACGAGCTGTTACTAACACTCAATCTTGAACCCCCTGTGGTGTCTGTAACTGTATCTGTGACAGTATAATTAAAGTGTCTCTATATCAAGAGTTTGAACCATGAATAACACTGCATACTACTGAGCAAGCATTTGGGGAGCTTTTTCAAGCACACGGTTTGTATAACACATCTCCACAGGAGAGCTCAACCCCTCTATATAGGAGCAGCCACTCCAAAGCACTACAATAACACTTACCCATGAGTCTCAGTGTCATAATAGGAAGGTTTGGTGTTTTTTCTCGAAAACTTTCATCTGTTGTATTCACTGACCCACTTGTGTTTTCCTATCCATTTCCAATCATGGCAATCTCTCCAAACCAGAGCTTATATGTATTGTATGCATCACATAACAGACAAATCTGTGACATGGAGGTTGATATGAAATGTTATTTTATAAAGGGACCTGTGAGACGGGCCAGGAAGGTGGAGGGAGGCATATTCTTTGTAAGTATTTTCAAAGGGTCATGCAGATTTTTTATCTCTGCCGTCTCATTAACAATCTGTTCTGCTTTGCTCTACTAAACGCATGACCTTTTGACCCACAATATGGACTTGCACAAACAAATACTTTAATGCATTTTAAGAGCTCAGTTTAATAGTGCTTTCAGTTCATTTGACAGTTTTTAAATCACTGGGTGCAAAAAAAAAAAAAATCATTTTGAATCCATTCCTGTCTTTTAGTAGATATATTAATGTGTCTGCCAGTGGTGTTCAACTAAAGGCAAGAGATACGTGCCTTTAAGTTTTGATGTGCCTGTGCAATGCATTTAACATTTGTTGCTGTATGCATTAAAAACTGTGGTTTCCTGTGATTGAACAATCTGCAAAATGTTAATTCTTTTACCAAAATAAGAGGGATCATAGAAAATATGTTATTTTTTATTTAGTACTGGCCTGAATAAGATATTTCAGATAAAGTAATAGTTAAATAAAAATAAAAAAATACAGATTGACCCTGTTCAAAAGTTTACATACACTTGATTTGTAAATATTGTGTTGTTACCTGAATGATCTACAGTTGAGTATTTTTTGATACGTGATAGTTGTTCATGAGTCCCTTGTTTGTCCTGAACAGGTAAACTGTTTTCTGTTTTCAGAAAAATTCTTCAGATCCTACCAATTCTTAGTTTTTTCAGCATTTTTGTGTATTTAAACTATTTTCAGCAATGACTGTATGATTTTGAGATCCATCTTTTTACAATGAGGACAACTGGCAGACTCATATGCAACTATTACAGAAGGTTCAAATGCTCACTGATGCTTCAAAGTGAAAACAATGCATTAAGAGCCGGGGGTAAAAAACTTTTGAACGGAATGAGGATGTGTACATTTTTCTTATTTTGCCTAAATATCTTTTTTTTTTTTCATTTAGTACTGCCCTTCAGAAACTACAGAAGCTACTTATATGTTTCCCAGAAAACAGAATAAGTTTAATTTACCCTGATCTTAAAATTTTCTTATGCATCATTTTTCCTTCTGGAGCATCAGTGAGCGTTTGAACCTTCTGTAATAGTTGCAGATAGTTGCTTTATGTAAACATATTTTATGTGAAATATCTTATTCAGGTCAGTACTAATTAAAAAAATAACATGCATTTTGTATGATCCTTCTTATAACGGTAAAATAAACATTTTTGCAGATTCTGCAAGGTAAACTTTGGACCTCAACTGCATAAACAAACAGTATATTAATACGTAAATTATATTGCTTACACAATTAGAAAATTTTACATGAATTTGACAAATTTACAAATTCAATTAATGATGTAGAAGTAGTTCAGTAAACAAAAATGAATACATTATTTTTCACTACAATAGACCCTGGACAATATGGCAATGGTTCTCCTTTTGGACTTCATGGCTCCACTTGCCAAAAATGAATATAACCCCATGCTTTATTCACCCTCAAGCTATTCTAGGTGTATATGACTTTCTTCTTTCAGACGAATGCAATTAGAGTTTTATTAAAAAAAATGTCCTGGCTCTTACAAGCTTTATAATGGCAGTGAATGGGTGTTGAGATTTTGAAGTCCAATTAAGTGCATCCATCCATCATAAAAAGTGCTGTTTACAAGAGAGTGGCATTCCAGCGAACTCTATCATGAACACACATATGACAGAGATTACGGTTTATAAAGTTTTAAATATGGATATTTTTCTTACAAAAACGCATCAACTGTTGAATATTAACACCCATTCACTGCCATTATATAGCTTGGAAGAACCATGACGTTTTTTTTTAATATAACTGAGTAAATCATGGGGTTATTTTCATTTTTGGGTAAACTATCCCTTTAACTCCTTTTCCTGTGTTTTGCCCTTACATTTCAGTCTGGTTCAGAAAATGTCTGTAGGTAAAATATCACACATAGCTGGTAAGTGGGCAGTTGTAATTCACACAATTAGGACAGATTCTAAACAGCAGGTCATGTTTTCACATTTCCTTATCTGTAAAGGGCTTTTAGAGTAAATGTTCCCTCTAACAATGTGCTGAATAGTTCAAATCTGGTCCCATTGTCCCAACAGCCCATTCCCTCTGTAATGGAGCAGCCACTTATCCCCTCTCATTTCCACGACCACCTGAAATGCCCTATCATCTAAAAAAAATTTCCCAGTCCTGCTCAAACCTCTCAGGATTTCCCAGCACAAGCGAGAGACATGACACGGCTCATCTGGAATGGCAAATCGGTCTCGGTTGTTTGGGGAAAGAGACTTTTAACTCATCACAGATCAATTTACACAGGCTTGTCCTTTTCCCATAACCCCCCAGGCAGTACATGTCTAGGGTTGGGGGGTTGTTGCTCGGTTGAGGGTGTGTTGAACAGCACGAACAGCGCTCTGGCTGCGTCATGTGGTAGCCCCTTTCCAAAATTAACGAGCCCTGCTCTTCCTGGTGGTTTCCTGTGACATACTGAGCAGTCAGCTGACATGTGGCCATGTGACTACATCAGCACTGTACATGTTTTATGCTCTGCTGCTGGGAATAACATTACCGACTATTTGTCACCTGATGCATCACCCGCAGTTTCCACTAAATTACATAACACAGGTTGAAAACTACTTGGAAATTAATTTTTGATCACTGGATCACTTTCAGTGGTCTATGCGGCTGCATATGAAATATTGATTGAATACTACAGTTGGGGAACAGAGCTAATGTGATGACCATGATAATCTAAAATTATCCGGTCTTGTCTGATCTTCTCTGAAACCGGAGATCCTAATGTGCTCTTCATTAATCACACTATCCGTGCCTTCTCACCTAAAGAGATAATCTGTAATGACACATGATTGCTGGCTGTGCCGAGATGACTATTTCATTTCATACTGTTCTTTCAGCTGCTTTTTGCACTTTACAGTCTTGCTCCTTTTTTTTAAAGGGACAGTTCACCTAAAAATATTGTTACCCTTTATCCTTTGTAGCAAGTGGTCAATATAATTTCTAGTCATGTGATACCTTAGTGGCACTGTTTTTTAATAATTTCTCCCTTCATGTGTGCTTATGTATATTCAAATGTGGTGCATTAAAGGGGTAGTTCACCCAAAAATGACATGTAAACAATGACAGAATTTTCATTTTTGGGTGAACAGTTTAACTTTTCTTGCCAGGTTTGACATCATGAAAGCCAAATGTGACCCTGGACCCCAAAAACAGACATAAGCATCATTTTTTTAAATAAATAAGCTTTCCAATGATGTATGGTTTGTTAGGATAGGACAATATTTGGCTGAGATACAACTATTTGAAAATCTGTAATCTGAGAGTGCAAAAAGTTGTTGAAATTAAGTTCTTAGCCATGCATATTACTAATCAAAAATTATTTTTGATATATTTACAGTTAGAAATGTACAAAATATCATCATGGAACAGGATCTTTTTTAATATCCCAATGATTTTTAGCATAAAAGAAAAATCGATAATTTTCACCTATACAATGTAATTTTAGCTATTTCTACAAATACACCCATGCTACTTTCGTTTTGTGGTCCAGGGTCACAAATGTCACTGGTTCTAATATTGAACAGTGTTGTTGTTGTAGATGTATGAAATATAGTTTTTGATATTTGAAAAATTCAAATTAAGTAAAATAAATAAATAGATAAATATATGATTAAAAAAAAATGTTGCCTTGTCAATAAAATAAGTTTAATTTGCAGTACAATATGGCTAAAAATGAAATAAATATAAATAAAACCTGAATAGAACTATTTAAAAAAATTAAATATAAAAAAAATATTTAAAAAAGATAAACATAAATCAAAAATTCTAAATTAATTACTAAAATCACTAACAGTATATAAACAAATACTTAAATAATCATATTATATCCCATTGCAATATGTAACATTTAAATATGAGCATATTCAAATCACACAGATGGAATTTGAGAGCTAGTGGAGAGGAATATTATTAGTGAATACCTACATTTGATCTATTTGTCTCCATCTATTTGTCACACAAAGCTATGATTTGACTTCAGAAGTCTCAATATTGACTTCAGTATTGACTTCATATAGACCACTTTTATAAACCACTGCAGTCTTTTAACATGAGGTTAAAAGACTAAAAATTAAAAATGAGGTACCCTGTAATTCCATGTTATAAAGTCAAAATTTGTGATGAATGTCTCACAGCTCTTTCACCATCTCTATTCAGCCCAAACCAGAGAATGCGGTCACCATTGCTGTGTCGTCGCGGGTTCTGTTCCGCACAGAGAAAGAGCAGAAGGTGTTTGAGCAGAAAGGAATTGAGGAGTACCTCAGGTATCAGGTGGAGCATGAAAATGAGCCCTTCGCTCCTGGGCCAGCATTCCCATTTGTTAAGGTAATAATGCATAATGATATCTGAAGGCTGAAAACGATAATGCATTATCAAGTTATAATGAGTTATTTTTTTAAACAAAAACTAGGACATTGCCTTAAAGGGATAGTTCACCCAAAAATTACTCATCCAAACGCATAAGACCTTTGTTCATCTACAGAACACAAATTAAGATATTTTTGATGATATCTGAAAGCTACATGGCCCTGCATAGACAGCAATGCAACTGACACGTTCAAGGCCCAGAAAGGTAGTAAGAACATCGCTGTCTATGCTGGGTGAGAAAGCTCTTGGATTTCATAAAAAATATCTTGATTTGTGTTCTGAAGATGAATGAAGGTCTTATGGGTTTGGAACAAGATGGGGTGAGTAATTAATGACAGAATTTTCATTTTTGGGTGAACTAACCCTAACAGTATCAACTGTGATAGTGTCACTACTCACACCACAATCTACTGCTTACAATATATCTTTATTTGATTATTTTGGTGTTTTCTCAGGCACTGGAGGCCGTAAATAGCCGCTTACGGGAGCTCTATCCAGAAAGCGAGGAGCTTTTTGACATTGTGCTGGTAACCTACAACCATGCTCATGTAGGCGTCAGACTCATCAACACCATCAACTACCACAGTAAGTATATTGCTGACCTTTCAATAAACTGGATTCATACTTTTCATAAGCATGTACATGCCCAGAAAGGTCCATTCTTGCAGCACAATCCTACCCTTGGGTAGTCAATGTAGACAATGAATGATAATTATTAAAGGGATAGTTTACCCAGAAATGAAACCTGTCATCATTTATTCACTTTCATGTCATTCCAAACCTGTATGACTTTATTATTCTGTGGTACATAAAAGATCTTTTGAGAAATGTCAACAATCATCAACCAACAATCTTCAAAATATCCTCTTTTGTGTTTCACAGAAGAAAGAAAGTCATGAAGGTAAATGATGACAGCATTTTTTTAGATAAACTGTCCCTTTAATTATTGCAAATCTGAAAAGAAAAAAAACATTATTCATATAAGAAAATTGCGTATTGGTAGTATCAGGCAATAAAATGACCACAAAACAAAAAAATACTGTTTCGCAATATTATTAATCAATAAGGCATGGGATTCAAAGTAACAACTTGATTTTTTGAGGACACGAAACCGTAAATGCAAATGTTTGCTTAGGAGATAAATCTCCAGCTGGCCAATCGTATCTTCCCACAGAGACGCATGTGACACCTCTAACCTTTGTATCACAAACCAGCCACTTCCTGCTCAGTTCCCTGCAGCGCCCCAGCTGGACTGGTTTTGATCGTTCCGGTGGCTGACTGAAGAAAAAACAAACATCTCTCCATCCTTTGGCCTGTCTTTGGACAAAACAACAAATATGCGGATATGAACTGACATTTCAAAAACCATTTGAAGTCAGAACTCTGTGTCCTGAACCATGAAAAATGTTAGATGATAGTTTGTTAGATGATAATTGTTTGTTAGATGAGTCTAATGCTGCAATAGTTCCAAAACCCATCACTGCAAGAAAAAAAGCTAAAAATTCTACAAAGAATACAACAAATAAAAAAAGGACCTATTTTTCTTTCATACAAAGCCAAATAATTATTTTCCAGATTTTTTTCAGGGCTTTGAAACAAGAGCCAATCAGATTACATGAAGGATTATTTGATCTAAAATATGAAGAATGTTGGAAAGGTCTCATATGTTTCTCTGCTGATCTCACTGTGGAACATTAACCCTGATAGTTTATAGATGCATACACAAAGTGAGGGAAAAAAATATTTGATTCCCTGCTGATTTTGTATGTTTGCCCACTGACAAAAAAAGATCAGTCTATGATTTTATTTTAACAGTGAGAGACAGAATTACAACAAAAACCCAGAAAACACATTTCAAAAAAAGTTATACATTAATTTGCCTTTTAATGAGTGAAATAGGTATTTGATCCCTTATCAATCAGCAAGATTTCTGGCTCCCAGGTGTCTTTTATACAGGTAAAGAGCTGAGATTAGAAGCACTCTCTTAAAGGGATTAGTCCTAACCTCAGTTTGTTACCTGTATAAAAGACACCTGTCCACAGAAACAATCAATCAATCAGATTCCAAACTCTCCACCATGGCCAAGACCAAAGAGCTGTCCAAGGATTGTAGACCTACACAAGGCTGGAATGGGCTACAAGACCATTTCCAAGCAGCTTGGTGAGAAGGTGACAGCAGTTGGTGTGATTCGCAAATGAAAGAAACACAAAATAACTGTCAATCTCCCTCGTCTGGGGCTTCATGCAAGATCTCACCTCGTGGAGTTTCAATGATCATGAGAACGGTGAGGAATCAGCCCAGAACTACACAGGAGGATCTTGTCAATGATCTCAAGGCAGCTGGGACCATAGTCACTAAGAAAACAATTGGTAACACACTACGCCGTGAAGGACTGAAATCCTGCTGTGCCCCCAAGGTCCCTCTGCTCAAGAAAGCACATGTACAGGCCTGTCTGAAGTTTGCCAATGAACATCTGAATGATTCAGAGAACTGGGTAAAAGTGTTGTGGTCAGATGAGACCAAAATCAAGCGCTTTGGCATCAACTCAACTCACTGTCTTTAGAGGAGAAAGAATGCTGCCTTTTACCCCCAGAACACCATCCTCACCGTCAAACATTAGAGTGGAAACATTATGGGGTTGTTTTTCTGCCAAGGGGACAGGACAACTGCACCACATCAAAGGGTGATGGACGGGACCATGTACCTTCAAATCTTGGGTGAGAACCTCCTTCCCTCATTGAAAATGGGCCCCGGATGGGTATTTCAGCATAACAATGACCCAAAACACACAACCAAGGCAACAAATGAGTGGCTCAAGAAGAAGCACATTAAGGTCCTGGAGTGGCCTAGCCAGTCTCTAGACCTTAATCCCATAGAAAATCTGTGGAGGGAGCTGAAGGTTGTAGTTGCCAAACAACAGCCTCGAAATTATCTGCAAAGAGGTGTGGGACAAAATCCCACCTGAGATTTGTGCAAACCTGGTGGCCAACAAGAAACATCTGACCTCTGTCTCTTCTTAAACCTGAAATGATTTTTGTAAACTAGTGGTCAAATGCTGTGTTGCCACCTTATTAATGAGTGATCTTTGTGTGAATGTCCACAAAACTGGACAACTTTCTAAATGTATGTAATCTGTAGGCTATTTTAGAAAGGAAAAATTAAAAAGATGCAAAAGTGGAATTAGGGAGAATCAATAAATTATAAATATGTCTCCTACCCGATGTTAGTTTCATGTGTCTGATTGCACTCATCAGTTTCTTTTTAAAAGATACAATACATCAGTATGTCACATTCATTTATTCACTTATTTGCTAGGTAGCTTTAAAAAGTGTGATAATGTACAGATTACAGAAAATCTCAAAATATACCTCTTCAGGTCGATATAAGATCCCACCACTCCGAATGGGGGTTTAGTTTACGACAATGATCATCTGGCTGTACCTTATCCCTTACTTTACTCTAGTGCAAACTTGGTTTTACATGTCATGTAAATTAAACCTGCTGCTGATGTCTTACTGAGCTGGGACCCACACACTAATGTGTCAGAGGCTAAAAGGAGCACAGTACCCCAACATTTCCCACCAGTGTAAGCTTTCCATCTGTTAAACAGTTCATAACTGAGGTGTCGAAATAGGGAAATCTTCTAATTGAAAACTGTGACTGTTTTAACACTGTTTTAATACATTTTCTTTTTCTTTTCTAATGGCATTTCCCCTCATCAAAAAGGTTTTTACAAATAAAGAAGCTAATACTACATTTCATAAATGTATTTAAAGGAATAGTTTGGCCAAAAATGACAATTTTGTCATTATTTACTCACCCTCATGTCATTCTAAACCTGTAAGACCTTCATCTTTGGAACACAAATGGAGATATTTTTGATGAAATCCAAAAGCTTTCTGGCCCTGCATAGACAGCAACACAACTGACATGTTCAAGGCCCAGAAAAGTAGTAAGGACATCAATAAAATAGTCCGTGTGACATCAGTGGTTCAACCACAATGTTATAATGGTACGACAATACTTTTTGTGAGCAGAGAAAACAAAAATAATAACTTTATTCAACAATGGCTGGCAGCTAAGACAGCATTTCTACAGTGGCATTGATTATCCGAAAAGATTTTGTTTTGTTTTGTTTGATACTGCATCGACGCCACTAGGTGTCGCTATAAACCATAGTCTGTCAATCAGTCGCATTTACAATTTACTGATTAATATACACATATTATTTCAAACGGTACTAATATACCTTGACGATACCCTTTTTGAGTAAATAAAGTACAAAGGTGTACCTTTTTTAAGGGTTCTGTCTCAGCGACAGCTTTTTTTTGGAAAGTGTATTATAAATTAAAACAGCCATGCCTATGACTGCTTAAATGTGTAACAATACCTTGAATGCAATGTAACTCGATTTAGATACAAGGGTCTGCCAAATGAATAAATGTAAATGTAATAATATCTGGCGCTCATGAAATGTTAATTGCTGTTTATTATTCCTCTCTCGTCCCCAGATCTATTCATTGAGCGGTTCTGCATGACAGGAGGTAGCAGCCCCATTGGGTACCTGAAAGCGTGGCATACAAACTTGTATTTGTCTGCGGATGCTGAAAAGGTTCAGGAAGCCCTCGCTGAAGGTTAGGACACAGTAAACGTGAGATAACACATGCAGCTGCCTAGTAATGCAGCTTGTAGAACAATTACATTTAGTAAATCAAAGGAAAATGTGACATTTTTGTGCAACAAGCGTTGTTACAAGAGACCTTTGATGTTATGTTAACGAATACAATATTCATAGGATTTTTCCTGGCATAATATAGTTGCGAAAAAGGTTTTAATCAAATTGGATTCACAAATGGTGAGTATAAGTTATAGTATGTAAATTTATCAAAACTTAATTTTGATTAGTAATATGCATTTCTTAGAACTTCATTTGGACAATTTTAAAGGTGATTTTCTCAGTATTTATATTTTTTGCACTTTTAGATACCTGATTTTCAAATAGCTTTATCTTGTCCTATCCTAACAAGCCATACATCAATGGAAAGCTTATTTATTCAGCTTCCAGATTTAAAAAAATGACCCTTATGATTGGTTTTGTGGTCCAGGGTAACATATTACAGCCGTTATATTTCTGTAGTATAAGTAAATGTGTATAGAAAATAAGCTAAATAAAACTGACCAAAGTAGGGAAACACATTGAACTCTAGATCGATTTAACAATCCTGTGACCCATTTGTTTTACTCAGGCTTAATTGGTCTTAATGTCTTTAAAGGACACCCTTTAAATATCATTCATCACACTGCTTTTTCCTTTAGGCTGGTGAGCTTTATCTTTGTCTTTTCTTACAGGGATTGCAGCAGCCACCATGTTCATGTCTGAAAAACAAATCGAGGTGTCCGAGACCCAGCTGAGAGTGGCATTCGATGGCGATGCTGTTCTTTTCTCCGATGAATCTGAGCGTATTTTCAAAGCCCACGGTCTGGATAAGTTTTTCGAGCATGAGAGGGAAAATGAAAACACATTGTTAGATCATGTATGCATTCTTATTGTTACCTATTTGAACTGTTGCAAATGCAAAATGCATTTTAAAAGAATAGTTATCCAAAAATGAAAATTTACTTAAAATCTACTCATCCTCAGGCCATCCAAGATGTAGATGAGTTTGTTTTTTCATCAGAACAGATCTGCAGAAGTTTAGCAGTATAAGTGCTCACCAACTGATCCATTGCAGTGAATGGGTGCCGTCAGAATGAGAGTCCAAATATTGATATGTCCATATTTCTTGACTTATTCAGACAACACAACTCACTAGAGAAAGCATACAGTACAGTTGAAGTCAAAAGTTTACATACACCTTGCAGAATTTGCAAAATGATAATTATTTTACCAAAATAAGAGGGATCATACAAAATGCAAGTTATTGTTTTAATTTAGTACTGACCTGATTAAGATATTTCACATTAAATATGTTTACATATAGTCCAAAAGAGAAAATAATAGTTTAAATTATAAAAATTACACCGTTCAAAAGTTTACATACACTTGATTCTTAATACTGTGTTGTTACCTGAATGATCCACAGCTGTTTTTTTTTGTTTGTTTGTTTAGTGATAGTTGTTCATGAGTCCCTTGTTTGTCCTGAAGAGTTAAACTGCCATCTTTTCTTCAGAAAAGTCCTTTAGGTCCCACGGATTCTTTGGTTCCCTTCCGGGAACTCAACACTGCGTCCTGAAACGCTGTGGGGAACGCCATTGGCGGGCCGCACTCTGAGTCATAGTCCAACGTCCAATGAGAAATGGGAGTGACGTCACAGGCGCGGTGACGTCAGCGACCAGGAAGTATAAAAGCATGTGCGTTTGAAGCTGGCGTCAGCTTTTGTCATTCAGCGAGAGCGCTCTGTGTCTATTGTCTGTCCGGTTATACTGCTGTTTTTTCGTGCCAGTTTGCACATCTTTTATTTGAGCAGTATGCCAAAGGGGGGAAAAAGAACCTTTAAAAGAGAAAGGAAAGCGGTTGAGCAGCCCCATAGAAAGTGTGTCCCTCCCTGCCAACGTTTCATTGTTGGTGGGGATACACACGATCTATGTGTGGTCTGCTTGGGAGCGGAGCACGCTAGGTCAGCCCTTGAGGGGGCTGGCTGCCCACAGTGCGAGCGAATGCCGCTGCGGTTGCTCCGTTCCCGGAAAGCCCTCTTTGAGGAGGGGGCTTTCACCAGCGTTCCCCGCGGGTCTGGCCCCACTTCCGCTGAGGCGGAGCGGCAGCTGCACTCGTGGGGTTCGCAGTTAGATCTGCTGGAGGGAGTTGAGACGGGTGATCCCCTATCTCTCTCCTCACCCAGCGGATCGTTTGACCTCCTCTTGGATGAGGAAGCCCGCACTGCGGTTCCTTCCCTCCAAGAGGAGGAGTCAACGCTTCATCTGTCTTCCTCCGAGGAGGTTGACATTGAGAGCGTTGACACCCCACAACCGCCCCCCGTTCACCCCAGTACGAGGAGCTAGTCGAGGTGCTGACTAACGCGGTGGCCAAACTAAACATCAGCTGGCCACCCGTTCAAGAACATGAACCGCAGGGAAGCAGGCTCGATGAGCGCTTCCTGCGGGCGAAGTCAGCACCTCCTAAACGGAGCCTTCCTTTTTTCCCCGATCTCCACAAAGAGATCTCGAGATCGTGGGAAAAACCATACTCCTCCCGTCTTTTCTCCCCCGCCTCTGATTACTACGGTAATGTGGGGGGGATGGAGGAGTATGGTTATAAGACGATGCCACAGGTCGAGCAGACACTAGCGAGCTATCTGTCTCCCGGCCTGGCATCGTCTTTGAAGGCTCCATCCTTGCCCACCAGGCCATTAAAAATCGCATCCGGCTTGATGGGCAAGGCATATGCGGCAGCAGGTCAGGCTGGTGGTTGTCTCCACACTATGTCTGTGCTACAGGCATACCAGGCTGACCTGCTGAAGGAGCTCAGCGACGGCTAGGAAGTGAGCGTCACAGAGATGCGCAGGACCGCAGACCTGGCGCTCCGCGCCACCAAGGAGACCGCCCGTGCCATCGGGTGGTCTATGGCAGCCCTGGTGGCCGCGGAGAGGCATCTCTGGTTGACCCTGTCCGACATGAAAGAGAAGGACAGGGTCACGCTCCTGGACGCCCCCCTGCATCCCATCGGCCTCTTTGGTGACTCTGTTGACACGGTTGTCAACAGGCACCAGGAGGCCCGTAAGCAGGCGGCGGCGTTCCAGCGTTATCTTCCTCGCCGCGTCTACTCCTCGCACCGGGAAGCACAGAAAAGGAGTGTTGCTACCCGTACCCCTCCGGCAAGACCTAGAGGGCGGCTCAGCAACACTCCAAGCCGGGGTCCTCTAAGACGAGGCCGGACCTGAGGGTCGTCCTCCAGTCTAAGAGGGCCTCGGCTAAACGGCCCTGATGGTCGTGGCCCAAGGTCAATGAGGGCAGCCCCTCTCGAAGGGTTAGGTGCCTCACCGCCTCTGAGGAGTACGGGGACCACCTCTCTTCGGGGCCCTCAGGAGATTCGTCAGCTAACCCTGCCGGTGTTACAGGGCGTGGCAGTCTCCCGCGAACATCATTCTCTGGTCTCTCCGCCCGGAAACGTAGCGGAATCAGAGAGTTCGCCACCCCTACGGGGGTCTCTAGAGCACTTACTTTAGGTGCATCCTGCCAGTTCGCTGTTACAGGTCACCGAGTTAGCTCCTCAAATAAATCCAGAAACCAGTCTCGAGAGGCTGGTTCCCTTAGTAGAATTTCTGGCAGCGTGGAAGCTACTGCCAAATATTTCTACGTGGGTCCTGCGTACTGTAGAGAAAGGCTATTGCATTCAATTCGGCGCCAAGCCGCCACCTTTCAGCGGGGTATTTCCTACTCTGGTAGGCCCCGAGCAGGCTCTGGTACTGGAACAGGAAGTAAATACTCTCCTGAGGAAGGAGGCCATCGAGGTGGTCCCTCCTCAACACAGAGAATCCGGGTTCTACAGCCGGTACTTCATTGTTCCCAAAAGGATGGGGGGCTGCGGCCCATTCTAGATCTCAGACAGCTAAACCTCTCAGTCAGAAAACTGAAGTTCAAAATGTTGACTGTCAGACAAGTCGTGTCTCAAATCAGGTCCGAGGACTGGTTTGTCACGATAGATCTGAAAGACGCGTACTTTCACGTCTCCATCCTTCCTCAACACCGGAAGTTTCTCAGGTTCGCTTTCAGGGGCAAAGCTTACCAATACAGAGTTCTTCCGTTCGGCCTAGCGCTCTCACCCCGAACTTTCACGAAGTGTGTGGATGCTGCTCTGGCTCCTCTGCGACTCCAGGGCATCCGCATACTCAACTACATAGACGACTGGCTCATCCTAGCCAGTTCAGAACAGTTAGCGGCTCAACATCGAGATGTTGTTCTTGCTCACATGAAAAAGCTGGGGTTGAGGCTCAACGCCAAGAAAAGTGTGCTTTCTCCATTACAGAGAACCACTTATCTAGGTGTAGTCTGGGATTCGACCACGATGCAGGCACGAATGTCACCTGCTCGGATCGAGTCGATCCTTACTGCAGCAAATGCGGTCAAGCTAGGCCTGCTACTCATTGTCAAACAGTTCCAAGTACTGTTAGGTCTTATGGCAGCTGCATCCAACGTGATACCTCTTGGACTGCTGTACATGAGACCGCTACAGTGGTGGCTCAAAACCAAAGGGTTTTCCCCGAGGGGGAACCCATTCCGCAAGATCAAGGTCACGCGGCGCTGCCTACGTGCCTTAGTCATGTGGAAGAAGCCCTGGTTCCTATCTCAAGGTCCAGTGCTGGGAGCTCCTTGCCGCCGCGTCACGCTAGCGACAGATGCATCCCTCACCGGGTGGGGAGTGGTCATGAGTGGCCGCTCGGGCCGTGGCCTGTGGAATGACCATCATCAATCTTGGCACATAAATTGCCTAGAGATGCTGGCCGTGTTCCGGGCTATGAAGCATTTCCTTCCAGACCTAAGAAACCGTCACGTGTTGGTCCGCACAGACAACACTGCGGTAGTCTACTACATAAACCACCAGGGAGGTCTGCGTTCACGCCCCTTGTACAAGTTGGCGTACCAGATCATCATGTGGTCTCAAGGGAAGCTTCTCTCATTGAGAGCAGTTCACATTCCTGGACACCTCAATGTGGGAGCAGATGTCCTGTCGAGGTAGGGGCCAAGGCCCGGGGAATGGATGCTTCACCCAGAGGTGGTGAAACAAATCTGGAGAGTGTTCGGCCAAGCCCAAGTGGACCTCTTTGCGACTCAGGAGACATCGCAATGTCCCCTTTGGTACTCTCTAGTTCCTCCAGCTCCTCTTGGACTGGATGCCATGGTACAGACGTGGCCGAGGCTTCGTCTGTACGCTTTTCCCCCGATCGCTCTGCTCCCGGGAGTTCTGGAAAGAGTGCGCCGGTACGGAGTACGGCTGCTGCTAGTAGCCCCGTACTGGCCGGCCTGAGTATGGTTCTCGGATATAATCGCCCTCCTCGACGGCTCTCCGTGGGAGATTCCTGTCAGGACGGACCTTCTCTCCCAGGCTGGGGGCGCAATTTGCCACCCCCACCCAGAGAAGTGGAAGTTATGGGTGTGGCCCCTGAGGGGGCACAACTCATAGAAGCTGGTCTCCCAACCGAGGTTGTTGAGACCATCCTTCAATCCAGAGCTCCCTCTACGAGGAAACTTTATAGCCTAAAGTGGAACTTGTTTGCTTCATGGTGTCATGAACGCCGTTTAGACCCAGTCCACTGCCCGATTGGTACAGTGCTGGAGTTCCTGCAAACTCGTCTTTCCGCAGGGTTAGCTCACTCCACCCTGAAGGTGTATGTGGCGGCTATATCGGCTTACCACGCCCTTCATGGCGGCCTCACAGTGGGCAAAAACCCCCTGGTCTCACGTTTCCTCCGTGGTGCACTCAGGCTGAGGCCTCGTGCGAAACCGAGAGTCCCCACGTGGGACTTAGCTGTGGTGTTGGAGGCGCTGTGTAAACCTCCCTTCGAGCCTCTAGAGGAGGTCTCCGATCGGATGCTTACTCTAAAGACAGCACTGCTGCTTGCGCTAATGTCTCTCAAGAGAATCGGGGACCTGCAGGCCCTTTCGGTGGCCCCTTCTTACATTGACTTTGCCCCTGGGTTGGCCAAAGCATTCCTTTACCCAAGAGCTGGGTATGTACCCAAGGTCCCATCAGCAACACCACAGCCAATAACGCTCCAAGCGTTTTATCCTCCTCCATTCGTGGAGCACGACCATAGGAAGTATAACTTAATGTGTCCAGTAAGAGCACTAGACACTTACGTCCACAGAGCTGCCCTGTGGCGTGAATCAGAGCAACTCTTGGTTTGTTACGGCCCCCCTAAGAGGGGATGCCCGGCTTCCAAGCCTACTATCAGTAAGTGGATCGTTGATGCCATCTCTACTGCTTATGAGTCCTCTGGTCTCCCATCCCCGTTAGGAGTCAAGGCTCACTCAACTCGAGGCGTCTCAGCCTCTAAAGCTCTGATGGCAGGTGTCCCTGTCCAGGACATCTGCAGTGCGGCGGGTTGGTCCTCACCTTTAACGTTCGTCAGGTTTTATGAACTTGACCTCAGAGTCACTCCTGGCTCATTTATCCTCTCGCCCTAGCAAGCTAGGCCCAGAGGTCAAAAGGCGCTTTCCTTCTATTAAGGAAAAGAGGTTTTACCCCTTTGGTCTGGCAATCTCCCCAGACAAAGGTGTATTACTTGTGTCCTGGCACCTATTTCAAGTTCACCAGGCACTTCTTGTGTCCCTCTTGTTCTGGCTGTAATGCAGACAAAGGACTACCATTTCTCCTCGTGTGCCTGAGGGCCGAGGTTCATATATCCCTCCTGTCTGGTGGTTGATCACAGACAGAGATGTATTCCAGTGTCCTGGCAAGTTCACCAGGCACTTCTTGTGTCCCTCTTGTTCTGGCTATAACGCAGACAAAGGACTACCATTGTTCCTCGTGTGCCTGAGGGCCGAGGCTCATTTATCCCTCTTGTCTGGTGGCTGATCACAGACAGAGATGAATTCCAGTGCCCTGGCAAGATCACCAGGCACTTCTTGTGTCCCTCTTGTACTGGCTGTAATGCAGACAAAAGGACTACCCATTCTCCTCGAGTGCCTGAGGGCCGAGGTTCATATATCCCTCTTGTCTGGTGGTGGATCACAGACAGAGATGCATTACCACTCGCGTCCTGGCAAGATCACCAGGCGGAGTTACCACAGTGTCTCATCAGGTAAGTATTCTAGACACTGTTTCCTTCTCGGTCTTGCGAGACCAGACAAAGGACTACTTGACCTCGTGTGCCCGAGGGCTGAGGTACAATTTTTCTCCCTCTTGTCTGGTGGGCTCCACAGACAGAGATGTATTACCACTCATGTCCTGGCAAGTTCCCCAGGCTGAGGTTTGTTCCTGTGCTCTGGCAAGTTTCACCAGACACAACTTTTTCCACCCTTGGCCTAGCAGACACTAGGCAGGGCTTCGGAAATTATGGGGGCGTTGATACCTCGTTCCCCACAGCGTTTCAGGACGCAGTGTTGAGTTCCTGGAAGGGAACGTCTCAGGTTACGTATGTAACCCTGGTTCCCTGAGGGAACGAGACACTGCTTCTCGGACCATAATTCCCGCATCCCTGCTGCGCTCGCTTCATTCCTATGAGCTGACGCCAGCTTCAAACGCACATGCTTTTATACTTCCTGGTCGCTGACGTCACCGCGCCTGTGATGTCACTCCCGTTTCTCATTGGACGTTGGACTATGACTCAGAGTGCGGCCCGCCAATGGCGTTCCCCACAGCGTTTCAGGACGCAGTGTCTCGTTCCCTCAGGGAACCAGGGTTACATACGTAACCTGAGACGTTTTTCAGCATTTTTGTGTATTTGAACCCTTTCCAACAATGCCTGTGATTTTGACATCCACTGAGGGACTCATAAGCAACTATTACAGAAGGTTCAAACACTCACTGATACTCCAGAAGGAAAAAACATTGCATATGAGTCCCTCAGTTATCCTCAGTGTAAAAAGAAGCATCTCAAAATCAAAAGAATACAGTCATTGCTGGAAAGGGTTCAAATACATGAAAATGCTGAAAAACCAAAGAATCTGTGGGACCTGAAGGATTTTGTAAAAAAACAGCAGGCAGATTTACTGTTCAGGACAAAGAAGGGACTCATGAACAACTATCACTAAACAAAAAAAACAAAAAAAAAAAACAGCTGCGGATCATTCAGGTAACAACACAATATTAAGAATCAAGTGTATGTAAAAATTTGAACAGAGTCATTTTTATAAATTCAACTATTATTTTCTATTGTGGACTGTAAACGTCTTTTATATGAAATGTCTTATTTAGGTCAGTACTAAATAAAAAATAACATGCATATTGTATGATCCCTCTTATTTTGGTAAAATAATTAACATTTTGCAGATTCTGCAAGGTGTATGTAAACTTTTGACTCATATTTTAGGCAGACACAATGTTTCTTATAAACACGCAGCTTTTTACTTCACATGATATTAATTGATGGACTGGAGTTGTGTGAATTACTTGTGGATTATTGTGATGTTTTTATCAGCTGTTTAAACTCTCATTCTGAGGGCACCCATTCACTGCAGAGGATGTAACTTCTCCAATTTTATTCGGATGAAGAAACAAACTAAAATTTTCTGCAAATGTTCATTTTTGGGTAAATTATTCATTTATAACTCTTTATATTTTTTACATTTGGTGCCACAAGTGGAGTAAAAATGACACACTGATGCCACAATAGACATACTGCTTAATTTATCTGTCTACCTCACAGGGGCCCCTGAAAGGTTTCCTGGAGTTGCTCGGGAAGCTTCAGAAGAAATTCTATGCTAAAGGCCACCGTCTGGACTGTCCCATCCGCACCTACCTTGTGACGGCCCGCAGCGCAGCCAGCTCAGGCATCCGTGCCTTAAAGACTCTCCGTGCCTGGGGACTAGAGACAGACGAGGCTCTTTTCCTGGCCGGGGCACCAAAAGGCCCCATGCTGGAGAAAATCCGGCCCCACATCTACTTTGATGACCAGATGTTTCACGTGGAGGGTGCTGTAGAGATGGGTGCCATTGCCGCCCACGTGCCCTATGGGATTGCACAGAAATACCCTCATAAAAAAAGCACCAATGCAGGAAAATAAAAAAAAAGACAAATTATGTTTTTATTTTGGAAGCGACGTTCAAGTTGCAAACAACTTTATTTTGTAAGCTCGGTTGTGCACTCATCGGATCAGGACCTCAGTATTCTTTTGGCCTTTTTCTGTGACCTATGCAAGGATAAAAACAGCATTTAATTAGCTAAAGATTCAACCCAGGGTTGTTCTTCTGCACTGCCTCACCATCAGTAATTCTTTTGAAAAAGGCATTATGAATGAAATTTGACCAATGTGCCTCTGCTGAAGCACTGCAGTGAATGGTCATTTTCATCTAAGCGTTTCTCAGCGATGGGTTGTCAAAATATACATGACATCAACTTACTGTTAAAATGGAATGCGTGCTGCTATTCGTATGTAAAATGAATATGTAAGGGAAAAGTTGTGATAGTGAAATGGTGTTTACACAGTGTGTGTTTTAAACCACACTCACTGTATATACTACCAGTCAAAAGTTAAGATTTTTAATGTTTTTTAAAGAAGTCTCTTCTGCTTACCAAGCCTGCATTTATTTGATCCAAAGTACAGCAAAATCAGTAGAATTTAGAAATATTTTTACTATTTAAAATACCTTTTTTATTTGAATGTGTTTTAAAATTTTATTTATTAATGTGATTTCAAAGCTGAATTTTTAGCATCTGTACTCCAGTCACATGATCCTTCAGAAATCATTCTAATATTCTGATTTGCTGCTCAAAAAACATTTTTATTATTATTATTATTATTATTATGTTGAAAACAGCTGAGTAGAATTTGTTCAGGTTTCAATGATAAATAAAAAGGTTCAGAAGAACAGCTTTTACCTGAAACAGAAATCTTTTGTGACATTATAAATGTTGTTATCATCACTTTTGATCAATTTAAAGCATCCTTGCTAAATATAAATATTATTTTTTTCTAATAAAAAACTCCAAGCTTTTGAATGGTATAGTGTATAATGTTACAAAAGCTTTTATTTTAGATAAATGCTGATCTCCAGATCTTTCTATTCATCAAAGAATTCTGATAAAAATGTATTCAACTGTTTTAAATTTTGATAATAATAATAATTTAACAGCAAATCAACATATTTAAATGATTTCTGAAGGATCATGTGACACTGAAGACTGGAGTAATGATTCTGAAAATGTAGCTTTAATCACAGAATTAAATTACTATTTAAAATATATTTAAATAGAAAGCAGTTATTTTAAATGGTAAAAATATATATTTTTTAAAATGTTACTGTTTTTGTTGTACTTTGGACCAAATAAATACATGCTTAGTGAGCAGAAGTGACTTCTTTAAAAACTTAAGTGTTCAAAAACATTTGACTGGTAGTTTAATTCAGCAATGGACTGTGATGGCGTTCTTGTTTATTACTGTAGATGGCGTTGTGTGAGCAAAGTACAGTATTATTTTATGTAATCTAATGTCTGTGGTCTATATTATGAATGAAGTGTTAGTTTGTAATGTAATGTTCGATATTGATAAGAAGCCATAATATTTTACATATAAGATGAAATATTCAGAATCTATAGAAAACCAAGAGTAGTTAATGATATATTTTATTTTTACAGTGATAACTGTATTTTTTTGATTTTCTTATCTGCATTCAATATACATTATTGTTTAAACATTTGGGGTTTAAAGGAAATTAATAATTTTATTCAACAAGGATGCATTAAATCAAGTTTCCAGTATTGATTATAACAAGAAATGTTTCTTGAGCAGCAAATCATTATATTAGAATGATTTCTGAAGGATCATGTGACACTGAAGACTGGAGCAATGATGCTGAAAATTCGCAAAGTTGACAAGGGCGGTCATATTATGCAATTTATAAAGGAAAATGTATGTGAAAGGAAAGTAAAAGGAATCGAAGTGGTCACATATGTCTACAGATGTCATTCAAAGAAAGAAAAATTTCCTTGCTAAGTAACTTGTAAAAACAAAACAGTTAAACTTCATTGCCTGCCATTCTTTGTCTGCAGATACATTTGCCATTCAGTTAATATCCTTTCTTGTTTACACATAATCCTTGGCATCTAGCACACAAATAAAAGTGATCATTATGCTTTAATCCAGAACTGGCAACTGTCCATTTCTGCTTTAGTAAAGACATACTTTCCTGCTTATTATATACTGGGTTATTCACGTTTCTTGTGCCTTGTCTTCCTGTGTTGTTAAGTAATGATTTGCAGCATCCATCCTATAAACATTATTGGAACAAATTGTGTTGACATCAGTGTTTAGTCTGCCTCTTTAAATTAATCCACCTTTCACTGTTAAATCTACACAAAATGCGACAGCTACCTCCTCCATAACTGTCTGTTCATTTACAGAGATCTGTCACTGTGCAGTTGTTCTATAGATAATATGGACTGAGAACAAAACAAAACATATATAATGCAATGTTTATGATTTAATTTTAAAAGTTACAATGTATGTATGTATGTGATTTGAGGTATATTCAGACAAACTGGGTCACGTTTTGACATTATGCTGACTGTTAAAAGAGGGCCCAATTACACTATTTGTAGTCACAATAATGAAACAAGATTAGCTTCTAAACCATATTTTACAGTCATTTTCAAATTCTAAGAAAATTGTCTTAAATTATCAGCTAATGTCATGGATTCAAATAACAATGTAGTCAAAGAGATTTCCAATACTGAATAAACCTTACTCATTAAATGCTACAATATAGAATAAATAAAGTCATTAACCCAGAAAAGCAAATATCATTTCGGCTATCATTGTGCTCTATCATAACTGCAAATTGGACACGGAGAACATAATGTTCTCTTGAACTTTACATACAATAATAGGACATTATGGTCTGACTGAATGAACAATATTTAATGGTTTGGTTTTAGAAACTAATGTGAAAATCTACCTTGATGCAAAAGGTAAAATTTCGAGGAATGCAGAATTTTATGAGGACACAGAAGTTTTGTGTCCATGTGCAACGTGGCACAAAAAAGTCTTATCAGTTTCACCGTCAGCATATTTCTCCTGCAAATGCTGTATAGACAAAAGACTAATTTGACTTGCATAATAGTCCTTCAGCTGTTCCTTGTTCAGTATAGAGTTTTATAAAATACATTTTTCGAGTGTCTTTTGAGAATATATTTGGTATGCACCTCCTTAGCATCACAATAGGTGGCAGCAAAGCTTTATATGATCCTCAATGACAGCGAAAGATCTAAAAGCTGATTAATACTATACCGCATCTTATAAAACACTGATAAATAAGAAGCATTCAGTCACTTAAGGCATTTATTCATTTATTTTTTAATCATCCTAATGTATATGATGTATCAGATTTGCTGAAGTTTGCAGTGCTTGAGTCTAAAAAAAACAGGACTGAATTTGTCAGTGTCCAAGCACTTGTTAAGCTCAGCGATGTTTTGAAAGTAAAAAGAGAAGAAATGAATGCTCTCTCTGTTGATCATTGCTGCTGGTGCCAATTACCCAGAAGCCTCGCCAAACTGCAAGCGCAGATAAACTGGAGGGCTATCAAGCAACTGTGTCTCTGAGGCGCCATCGTGGTAATGAGGCCATCGTTGTCCACCCCATGTGTAGTGATTGATCAGAGATCGTTTCCATTTTATTACTTGGGAGAAGTGCTGGGGAGGGACTACTGCCATCTGGCTGACTTTATTATTACACTGTTCTCAAACAGTCTGTAAATAAGCAAATGAAAATCTGCTGCTAAACAGAATCTCAATAAAAATAGCCATCTGAAACTGACTGATTAAGTGAACCAATTTAGGATGCATTTTAACAACGGCTTTATTTTAAGTGCAAAGCTAGACTTGAACGTTCAAGCAATATAAAAGGCAATTTAGAGAATTGTTTCTAAACACATTATAAATGTTAGATGCTGAAAACACGTTACAAAGACTTAAACTATGTAGTAATAAATTGTGGAGTTAGAATGTTATACAGTTTTTGACCAATTTTGTGTTCAAGATTTTGTAGGCGGGCCTAAAATCATGTCTGAATATGGCCCCTCCCCTAACACTATAATAAGTGCCGAAGTCTGGGGGGTGAATTTCAAGGGGGTCTGTGCTCTGAAGTTCCAATCTGAAACAAAAGATTTTTGAACCTGCTATGAATTTGTAATCTTATTCCCAATCTTAGTCCCAATCTGAATCAAATGATTTGCAAACCCGCACCAAATTTCTATTCTAAATCAAATGATTTGTGCTCCATGCTCCGAAGATCATATCTGAATCAAATGATTCATGCTCCGAAGTTCCGATCTAAATAAAAAGATTCTCGAACTTGCTCAGAAAATCCGATCTAAATCAAAAGTTGTTCAAAGCCGTGCCGAAGTCATGATCTTATTATAAATGGGGCTCCGAAGTCTTGATCTGAATCAAATTATTTGGAATCCGCACTCCAAAGTTACGATCTGAGTAAAAAGATTCTCGAACTTGCTCCAAAAATCTGATCTGAATCAAAAGCTTTTCAAAGCCGCTCCGAAGTCGTGATCTTATTATGATTGGCGCTCCAAAGTCTTGATCTGAATCAAATTTGAAAAAGCCTTGATCTGAATCAAATTATTCACAGTCCGCACTCCAAAGTTACGATCTGAATAAAAAGATTCATGAACTCGCTCTGAATATCCAATCTGAATCAAAAGCTTTTCAAAGCCGCTCCAAAGTCTTGATCTTATCATGATTGGCGCTCCGAAGTCTTGATCTGAATCAAATTTGCAAACCTGCACCAAAGACCTGTTCTAAATCAAATTATATGCACTCCAAAGATCCTATCTTAATCAAATTATTTGCGCTCCGAAGTGCCGATCTGAATCAAATGATTTGCAATCCTGCTCCAAAGTTCCGATCTAAATAAAAAGATTCACGAACTTGCTCTGAAAATCTGATCTGAATCAAAAGCTTTTCAAAGCGCTCCGAAGTTGTGATCTTATTGTGATTGGCAATCCGAAGTCCTGATTTGAATCAAATGATTTGTGAACCCGGACATAAGTCCGGATGTATATCAAATGATTTGTGATCTATGCTCTGAAGTTCTGATCTGAATCAAAATATTCATAAACCCACTCCGACGTTCCGATCTGAATCAAAAGATTTTTCAAACCCACTACAAAGTTGCAATCTTATTCAAATGATTAATGCACCAAAGTCCCAATCTGAAACAAATTTTTCACAATTCATGCTCCGAAGTTCCAATCTGAATCAAAAGATTTTTAGACACACCCTGAAGTTGCGATCTTATTCAAATGATTCATGCTTCAAAGTCCCAATCTGAAACAAATGATTTGCTAAGTTCAGTTCTAAATCAAATGACTTGCAATCCTCGATCTGCTCTCCGAAGTTCCGTTCTGAAACAAAAGATTCACAAACCCTCTCCAAAGTTCTGATTTTCTGAACCCACTACAAAGTTGTGATCTGAATTGAGAGATTTACAAACCTGCTCCGAAGTTGCGATCCTATTCAAATGATTCATGCTCCAAGGTCTCAATCTAAATCGAATGATATTCAAAGCCACTCCGAAGTTGTGATCTTATTATGATTCACACTTCGAAGTCTTGATTTGAATTAAATGATTTGCGAATCTGCACCTAAGTCCCGATCTGAATGAAATGATTTGCAGTCTGCGCTTCGAAGTTCCGATCCGAATCAAATCATTTTCAAAGCCACTCTGAAGTTGCAATTGTACTATGATTCACGCTCCGAAAACCTGATCTGAATTAAAAGATTTTCAAACCCACTCTTGTTCAAATGATTTGTACTCCAAAGTCCCAGTCTGAATCAAATGATTTCAATCAAATGATTTGTGCTCCGAAGTCCCGATCTGAATCAAATTATTTGCAATCCACACTCTGAAGTTTCAATCTGAATCAAAAGATTCACAAACCCTCTTCAAAATTCCACTGTGAATCAAAAGATTTTCAAAGCAGTTCCGAAGTTGCGATCTTAATGATTTGCGCTCTGAAGTCCTGATTTGAATCAAAGTATTTGCGAATCTGCACCTAAGTCCTAATGTAAATCAAATGATTGATTTGCATTCCAAAGTTCTAATCTGAATCAAAAGATTCTCAAACCCGCTCTAAAATTCCGATCTGAATTAAAAGATTTTCAAACCCACTCCGAAGTTGCAATCTTGTTCAAATGATTTGCCCTCCAAAGTCCCAATCTGAATCAAATGATTTCAATCAAATGATTTGTGCTCCGAAGTCCTGATCTGAATAAAAAGATTCACAAACCCTCTTCAAAATTCCGTTGTGAATCAAAAGATTTTCAAAGCTGCTCCGAAGTTGTGATCTTACTATGAATCGCGCTCTGAAGTCCCAATCTGAATCAAATGATCTGCGAACCCACACCTAAGTCTCGATGTACAGTCGTGGCCAAAAGTTTTGAGAATGACACAAATATTAGTTTTCACAAAGTGTGCTGCTAAACTGCTTTTAGATCTTTGTTTCAGTTGTTTCTGTGATGTACTGAAATATAATTACAAGCACTTCATACGTTTCAAAGGCTTTTATCGACAATTACATGACATTTATGCAAAGAGTCAGTATTTGCAGTGTTGGCCCTTCTTTTTCAGGACCTCTGCAATTCGACTGGGCATGCTCTCAATCAACTTCTGGGCCAAATCCTGACTGATAGCAACCCATTCTTTCATAATCACTTCTTGGAGTTTGTCAGAATTAGTGGGTTTTTGTTTGTCCACCCGTCTCTTGAGGATTGACCACAAGTTCTCAATGGGATTAAGATCTGGGTAGTTTCCAGGCCATGGACCCAAAATTTCAACGTTTTGGTCCCCGAGCCACTTAGTTATCACTTTTGCCTTATGGCACGGTGCTCCATCGTGCTGGAAAATGCATTGTTCTTCACCAAACTGTTGTTGGATTGTTGGAAGAAGTTGCTGTTGGAGGGTGTTTTGGTACCATTCTTTATTCATGGCTTTGTTTTTGGGCAAAATTGTGAGTGAGCCCACTGCCTTGGATGAGAAGCAACCCCACACATGAATGGTCTCAGGATGCTTTACTGTTGGCATGACACAGGACTGATGGTAGCGCTCACCTTTTCTTCTCCGGACAAGCCTTTTTCCAGATGCCAAAAAATCGGAAACAGGCTTCATCGGAGAATATGACTTTGCCCCAGTCCTCAGCAGTCCATTCGCCATACTTTTTGCAGAAGATCAATCTGTCCCTGATGTTTTTTTTTTGGAGAGAAGTGGCTTCTTTGCTGCCCTTCTTGACACCAGGCCATCTTCCAAAAGTCTTGACCTCACTGTGCGTGCAGATGCGCTCACACCTGCCTGCTGCCATTCCTGAGCAAGCTCTGCAACGGTGGCACTCCGATCCCCCAGCTGAATCCTCTTTAGGAGACCATCCTGGCGCTTGCTGGACTTTCTTGGATGCCCTGAAGCTTTCTTAACAATGCAGTGGAAAGTTTTTTTTCGGGATTAAGTTAATTTTCATGGCAAAGAAGGACTATGAAATTCATCTGATCACTCTTCATAACATTCTGGAGTATATGCAAATTGCTATTATAAAAACTTAAGCAGCAACTTTTCCAATTTCCAATATTTATGTAATTTATGTAATATTTATGTATGTAAACTTTTGGCCACGACTGTATATCAAATGATTTGCGATCCGCACTCCGAAGTTCCTATCTGAAATAAATGTTTCACGCTCCAAGCTCCAAAGTCCCAATCAGAAAAATTATTTGTGATACACAAAGTTCCGATTTAAACAAACAACTCACAAACCTGTTTCAAAGTCCCTAAATCAAATGATTTTTCCAGAGTTGTTTGTAAATCCCACTATGAAACAAAAGATTTATGTTACGTAATCCAATTGGAGCCCTTCAAAACACTGTATCATTTTGCGATGCAATGGTTTAACAGTGATTCAGTGTTCAAAAGCTTTCTTTCACCCATGACAGCGGACATGTCCCTAGCTTTTGAGAGCAGAAAAATCTTGCTTATTTTTTTATATTTTGACAACTTTATTTACTTGCCATTATTTTATTAGTCAAATTTGGCTTGGTGGTTAGTAACACATTTTCTGTGATGTGACATACTTGTTCACTTGTAAGAAACAAATCCATCATTAAGACATTTTTAACTTCATACCATTGCTTCTGGCTAAAAATCTTTCTTCAGTGAAAAAGGGCATTTTGTCTGTATCAGGAGAGAAATATGCACAGATCAAGCCCTGTTTACCACGGCATAGGCCTTTTTAACTGTTAAAAGCAATGTTATGGTACATTAATTGATGCACTGGATTCATGTTGTGGATTATTGTGATGTTTTTATCAGCTGTTTTGACTTTCAGTCTGATGGCAACCATTCACTGCAGAGGATCCATTGGTGAACAAGTAATGTAATGCTACATTTCTCCAAATCTGTTTCCAATGAAGTAACAAACTACATCTTGGGTGGCCTAAGGGTGAGTAAATTGTCAGCAAATTGTAATTTTTGGGTGAACTATTCCTTTAACAAAAGGTAGAACTGCTGTTGTATTATCTTCTATTCTTCTGACAAATTTAAATGAATGAGGATGCATGTTATAAACAATTTGCCCATAGAGACACTCCAAACTGATTAAGTGTGACAAAGCTAACCGAAATTGAATTCTGCTTGCAAACCGATGGTGATGCTGAAACTATTTTGTTTGCTTGGGGAAAACCATGCTGCTGTGCAATCAGGAAAATAAATTCATAACACTTTTACTTCCTTCCTTAAGTTCATGTGCACTGGCTTGATAAGGGTCACACAGAATAGAACATTACAAGTCCAGGCAAATTTGTGGTTTCTGATATGCCTGTTTTGTCAGAGACACGTTAAAATTGCATTTTATAGTGCAAATAATGAGCGCCAAATTTTTTAGAATAACCTTAGGTCAGCATGCGCATGAATCCAAACAAACCGGAGCTCGCTAGATATTTTTGACAGCTGCTCTGTTATGACATTTGCCAGGCTTGGCTAATTAGAGAGGCTGTAAAAATGCACAATGCAGGCATAAAAGCATTTTTTGTAAGTCATAACAAGATGTTACCGGTTCTCTGTATGTTTTCGCAGTATGTGCTGTACTTGCACTACTACATCCTGTAGTATTAGGCTGAACCAGCTGTGATATGATGGGTGGAAGATTATGACCGATTTATTATGAGCTAGCGAGCTGAAGCCACATCTAAACTTGGTGCAGACAGATGGAGAGAAGTGCTGTGAACTTGTATGATCTGCTTGCCACAACGCAAGGTCGCCCTTTCTCTCAGCACGGCTTCGCTTCAGTTAATCATGCAGTCTCCACTGCTGATGTGTCTGTCTGTATTCAGACCAATGTTTTATCAAATATATTCCACAGTAAAACATCTTCTCATCAGATAGACTGCAACAGGTTCTACACCTAATGTTTAATATCCTGTCTAAAATCGATAGCCTCATGGCTCTTTGATGGTATCCAATAAATTGGCCTTTGTGGCAATGAGGTAATAGTGAAGTAATTGCCAGACTTCGTACTAATAACAACAATTAGTCTCTATCAGCAGCTGCGGGAATTCATTAGGGAAAATGTGGGAGATTGGACGGGGTATAGCCCCGGAGAGTTAATCATTATTATAATCCAGTGCCACGACTGACCACAGAATTGGACTGTAAAGGGAATTTGCTGTTGTTTTTGGCATATTCTTTTTGATTTTCTTCACATGGACATATGCCATCATAAAATAATTACAATGAATAAATTAACATAAATGTACACAAAAAGTGGCCCTTGTTAATATTATTGGCAAACACTGCGGATATCTCCATAGGCCTATTAGAGATTTGGGAGCACTGTTCGAAAAGCAACTTTGTAATTTTCTAAAATACAAGCTATTAATTTTTAATGGTCTCTAACTAATAATCATTAAGTTACACAATACGAAGTAAATACATTAGAACTTTTTAAGGCAGCATTTTAAAATAAATATGACAATTATTAAATTAAACAGAAAAATACAAAACGTTGGTAATGGCGAATCGTATTGTATCAACTGAATTTACTTGAACTATCTTGACGAACGGATCAACTGATTCGGGCGTTTAAACACTGCCAGTAAGATTGAGATTGATAATATGAGATATGTATTCTTTAGCACTCTCGTTCATCCTATTCTCATTCGCGCAGGACTCCTGTAACTGAGCAGTAAAGGCCATTTGACTACTGACTCTGAAGACTCAGGAAACAACGGTACAACAGCGCGGATTAACAGGTGACACCACAACACACTCTATTAAAACATTGTAACGTTAAACAAGAAATAGGACACTGGTGAAACATCTACTTTGCTAATGAAACGTTTGCGATATGTTGCGTAGTATTTCACAGACAATAGCTATTTTGGCTGCCTGTGGAGTATGTAGGGTGACCACCCGTCCCGCGTAGCGCGTGCGCGTACAGCGTTCGAAGCCCAATTCATGCGTCCCGCAAATTGAGACAGTGTCACGCATAATCAATGCTTGCTCACAAAAAAGTTGGTCACGCTATATCCTCGAGCCCCAGGCAGCCAAACGAACATTACTTGACAGTTCAGCACGCTACTGTTGCCACACCCACCCCGCACTTGAACTGCTGACTAGGTTTTTGTCAACTTTTTCGTTGTTGTCATGACAGCGCTCTCACGTGCATACACTGGGAAGGAACTTTTAGATGCGCGCTTTCCAATTCGAAAAATGGAGAAAGAGACTGAGTCTGAGGCACCGCCATCATCAATTAAAAAGAGGTGTGGGTACAAGAAAGACTGGGAAAATGAATATTAATTGAATGAATTCCTGCTCCTGCCTTTACTAACATGCAAGTTCACATTCTTCCTCCCCCTTCTCGTTCCGTGAACCTCTGGAGTTGTGAGTTAAGACTCTTTTTTTCAACTGTTCCTGTGGTGTTGAGCAACTACAATTCCTGTTAAACCCATAATTATATATTGTAATTTATTTAAAGTGAATAAATTTGAATGAAAAATAAATAAAATTAAATAGCTAAAGTATTTTTTTTCTGTGATTCGCAGTTTTTTTTAGTTTTTTTTTTTAATTTAAGTACTTATTTACAAAACACAATTTCACTAAAGAAAAAAAAAACATGTAAAATAAAGTAAGCAAAGGCACTTCAGTCCATAAGGCAAGTCAAAGTTGTTCACATACATATATTGTCCTCAATCTTCATATATTCTTAAAATAAAGTTACATGGAAGCTTAGCAAGTTAGAGAGTAAATGTGGTCACTGAAGTCTTTCAGAAGTTTCAAAGAAGCAAAGTATTCCCTCAGTTCAATTTTAAACACCATTAGGGATGGATTTTTGTTTTGCCATAAATAGCTAAAGTAAATCGTAAGTTGAAGTGCATCTGTCAATTCATTGAATGTTCAAAATATTATGAATCTTTATTTAGAAAAAAAAATCACATTGGTTGGCCTATTCATGAGCATACATCAGCATTTACACATGTTTAGGGGAATAGGGCATTATTAATATACCATTTAAGGTGGTATGTGCTAGAAATGGGTAAACCACTATCAGTGAGTCTGCCCGTAGGGGGGGCACCGCCGCGCCAGGCAGTGTCCCACATTGTCCCTCAGAAACATACCCCTTGGGCTTATTAGCAGGTGGTCACCCTAGGAGTATGGTGTAGTTAACTACCAGCAGAGGCTGACGAGGCTTAATAAGGGGATAGTTAACCCTAAATAAAATTACCCCACTCACCCTCAAGCCATCCTAGGTGTATAAGACTTCCTTCATTCAGACGAATACAATCTGAGTTATATTTAAAAATGGTTCATGCTTTTTAATGGCATCCGTAAAGTGCATCCGTTCATTATGTGCTTTGGCCTTCTAAATTGATTGCATTTGTGTCAGAAAAATATCCATATTTAAAACTTTATAAATATAT
>NC_133377.1:4383528-4478325 GCF_049309525.1 Garra rufa
ATAAGCCAAGAGGAGACTGGTTTTGCTTTGCTGAGGAAAACATGGTTCTCGCGAGACTAGCATATTCTAACCAGAGCTTATGCCTACTTCCTTTGTCTTCTGCTGGAATGCCACTCGTGAACATGCGTACAACAGTTAGCGGAAGCTAGAGATTATGGTTTAGTTTTAAATATGGATATTTTATTACACAAACACATCGATTTACTTCAGAAAGCCTTTATTAACCCCCCAGAGCTGTGTGGAGCGCTTTTTATGATGGATGGATGCACTTTATTGAGCTTCAAAATCTCAACAGCCATTCACTGCCATTATAAAGCTAGGAAGAGCCAGGACATTGTTTAATATAACTCAAATTGTATTCGTCTAAAATAAGAAAATCAAATACACCTAGGATGGCTTAAGGCTTTGGTAGTAAAGTTAATTATAGTGAGAAAAGAAAGCAATTGCATTTTGATATGCTACAAAGCTACTCGTTTGTGAAAGCAACTTAGGCCTACTAGAAAATATGTAAATACAAATAGATTTACATTAGTAGTGTAATTTATTTTATTTAGTTACTACTCAAATCAAGGAATAATGTGCATATGTGATGCGATCTGGGAAAACTCATCGGATGTTGCGCTGAGACGTTTTCAGGAAATTGAAAAAATATTTTTAATGTATTTTTTTTTTGTCAAAATTAGGTTTTCATTGCACATTTAAAGAGTCCGATGATGTTATATGCACGTGCATGAACAGTTGCGCTACGCTTATTTTTCTAAATGTAAACTATACGTTATTCGTGCTGTATAAACACACAAGAGGGGATCAAAAGTTCAGAGACTATGCCCATGATAAACAATGGAAAACTGTCCTCTTCAGGGTAAAGTTAGTCTGTTTGTGTAATGATGCGGTGTAACGCTTCTGACAGACAGCTCTCATTCTTAAAGGGCCCCCAGCACCATTTTCATATCACTGTGCATTACTTTCATTTAGTTCAAATGGTGACAGCATGAACTAAAACTACAAGTTTACAATGCAAAACTACAAGTTACAACCCCGAACTGTGTCTGGTTATGTATCTGATTATTCGAATATTCGTTTGGTGGATTGGCATTCGATTTGAAATTTTGAGATTCGAATATAATAATTCTTTTTTTTATATACACCTGACATCCACATTTATCTAGGTTAAACGATTAAACTAATATTGTGATATGCTTTAAGTTTTTTATATCTTTGGATTTTAATTTAAATCGTGATGACTTGAGAAAGGTTAAATTAATCTGTCGTTACTTTAGAAAACAAAAACTTGAATTTAACAAACAAAAAAATTGTTACAAATATATTTCTATATTGACTTTAGATAAATAAATGTAATCACTGTGCTATTAAAAACAGCAGCTGTGTAATGGGGAAGAGAAAGAGGAAAAAGACAGGTTCCAGTCGGACTCGGGCCAGTAATTCTGATGAGCTGTCGAACATGGTCCTAGGTTTTAGGAATTTTTGCACCGAATGTTTGTTTAGGAGCCTATTTAGCATTCTTATTTAGGCTACTTTCTTATTTAAATGTATTATTTCTTTGATTTATTTTAGCATTTTGTAGGCTTTTTGTTCACTGACGGAAGTGCTAAAATAAACACGCACATTTATAATAGTGAATTAATAGTGACTGCTAATTTCTGATTTGAGAGTGATTTGTTTGTTAAACAAATGTTAGGCTACCTTATTAAAAGTATCGCTCTTAACAGACCTGTGTGTTTTGTATCACTAGCGTAGTGTCCGTTCTGGAAGCATATAAGTTCTGCCTGCATGAGGCACGCCGCTTCCAACTAGCAATGATCTATTAAAAGTGTATTAACTCTGAACATGTCCTGAGTCCATACTGCACCAAAATGCCACACTGCACACCCTTGGGTCCACAGAAACCACCCGCCTTTATTCAATTGGATGAACCGTTCTCGACATAATAAAAATGCAAACAGGCAGACACATACAGATTTCTGCCTTTATTAGAGAGAATAATATGTTCAGCCCCCTCCCTCCGAAGCTTCGAATATTTGGTGTTGATTACTGCCGAAGTTTCGAAGCTTAAAAAATGGTATTCGGACCAGCCCTAGCATGCTGTCATCCAACAGATGTACATTTAATGTTTGAATGTTTGCAAGTGTGTTCCTTGGAGTCATTTTCTACCACAGTGACAAAGTGACTTCTACTTGTGATACTTGTTTCTATTTTCTCAAAATTCCATTCCTGAAAATCAAAGTTATCAGTCAAGTTCAGCCATAACTTTTGTTACTTTCAAAATAAACTTACAGTTTTGGGAAGGGCTTGAACCCAGCTTTCATATGGTATCAAAACCTAAAAAAGGTCCTAAAAAATTTCACCAAGTGTTGGGAATTCCCATTAACATCCCTACTAAAAGAAAACTAGATTTTAGCTGTTTTATGCTGGTTTTGGCTGGTTGTCTACCAGCCTGACTAGATAAGAAACAGCCAGAATCCATTATCCTAGGCTGTTTTATATAATAGTACTTTAGTTCCAGATCTGCCAGTTCTCCCTTTGTTCTCTTGCTTCTTACTTTCTGCTGTAACACAGGCATCTCTCCAGCAGACCGACGTCTGGACTCCTATAGCCAAAGAAAAACAACCTAATTTGAGAGTGAATGAGTCCTGACAGAACCATCAAGCTTCACCAAAATGTCTATGATTAGCCAGAGCCATCAGTTTAGGATGACAGGCTTGTATAGTTGACAGGGAGGTGGAAGGAGCCAAGTATCGGTAGAAAGCCCCACTCCCTTAGCGACAGCTCCACTGAAATGTCTCCTTAAGCAAGCATGCAGATCTAATCAATAAGCTCATACACTGCCGGCCATTGATTTCCGTTGTGACTAAAAGCAACAGTTAGACGCATTCTTCTACCTGTGTCTAAAAAAAGAACAGCAATTTCTTTTTTTCCACAGACGTCAGTGTGCAACTGAATTGAGTCTCATGGAGGCAGACGAGAAATTGTGTAGTTACTTAACACTGAAATCTTAGTTACAAGTTGAGATGATTATGATGTTTAAACGTTTCAAAGAACTTCAAGATTGATTTTTTGCGTCCTTTGTTATAATGTAAATTGGTTACTTTTTATTTTAATATAAACCTGGCTTTAGTGGTCGGCAAGAGGTATCCATGGCAACAGGATGAGGTTGTCCCTCGATGTGGGCAATCTATGGTCAATCTTTACAGTATTTATTAAATTAGAAACAGCTTACTGCTGTCTCCATAGTAACCAGAGCCCAAGTAGCACCATTGGAGCAATCACGCATAACTTGGGCTCCGCACAAGAACAGGGTTGTTTCTATTAATCAACACCTTTAAAAATGAACTCATGTTTTTTAAAGTGTAAGAGAACTCACTGAAAATTGAATGTGTTTTATAATGAGAATTGGTGACAAGTTAACTTAACAGTAAGGTTGTAAACGTCAACATTTGTTAATGCATTAGGCTTCATATAAAAAAGTATCATGTAATCATATAATAATAAGCCAAAATAAATGAAATAAAAGAATAAATAAAATATTATTTTAAAAAGTAGAAATAATGCCTTGGCAACTAAATGAGTTCACGTCAAAGTACTAACATCACAAAAATTGAAATTAATTAAAGTTGTATAGAAATTTATATACATATATAAAAAACAATAATTCTTAAAATGACACAACACACAAAATTACTAAAACAAAAATCAAAACTATAAAAAGAAAATAATATAATAGTACATAAATAACTTTACAAAACTAAAATAACACAACTAATAATAATGCAACTTCCAGAAAAGAAGTAAAAAAAAAGATTGTTTGTATGTTTAATAATAATTTTCATAATTACTTTAGGTAAACACAGTAATTATTATTTTTTGTCTAAAATGCTGTGAATATATATACACCACCAGTCAAAAGTTTTTGAACAGTAAGATTTTTAATGTTTTTTTTAAAGATGTTTCTTCTGCTCACCAAGCCTGCATTTACTTGATCCGAAGTACAGCAAAAACAGTAAAGTTTTGAAATATTTGTACTATTTAAAATAACTGTTTTCTATTAGAATATATTTTAAAGCGTAATTTATTTTTGTGATCAAAACTAAATTTTTCAGCATCTTTACTCCAGTCTTCAGTGTCACATGATCCTTCAGAAACCATTCTAATATGCTGATTTGCTGTTCATGAAACAATTTATTATTATTATCATTAATATTTAAAACATTTAAAACATATCATTAATGTTTTTCAGGATTCTTTGATGAATAGAAAGATCCAGAGATCAGAATTTATCTGAAATAAAAAGCTTTTGTAACATTATACACTATACCATGCAAAAGCTTGGAGTCTTTTTTTTTTGGCGAGGAAAGAAATTATATAAATTAATATTTTTATTTAGCAAGGATGCTTTAAATTGATCAAAAATTATGATGGAGACATTTATAATACAAAAGAAATATATACAATATACAATATATACAATATACAAAAGATTTCTTTTACAGATAAATGCTGTTTTTCTGAACGGTTCAAATGAACCTGAAAAATTGTATTCAGCTGTTTAAACAAAATAATAAAAAAATGTTTTTTTTTTTGAGCAGCAAATCAGAATATTAAAATGATTTCTAAAGTATATGTGACTGGAGTAAAAATTCAGCTCTGAAATCACAGGAATAAATTAAATTTTTAAACATGTTCAAATAGAAAACAGTTATTTTAAATAACTTTTGCTGTGCTTTGGATTAAATAAATGCAGGTTTGGTGAGTAGAACATCAAAGATTAAACTAAAAATATTACTGTTCAAAAACTTTTGACTGGTAGGGTATATTTATATGTCATATATTTTTTTATGTTGGGACATTACATGTTAGAACAGGATTTAAAGCAAGGTCTCACACGAAGGTGGTTTAATTATTGCAGTGATTAATATTCAATGTATACAACCTAATTGTAAGATGTAACTGAACTGGCAAAGTAAGCCTGGTTCAGATACATCACTGACACCTTGATGTAACCTTGCGGTCAGGCTGTGGGTGGACAGGGCAGCGGTGGGTGGCTTGCTCTGGGCTTTTTGGTCCCCAGTGTGCATCCTTTCTGCAGTGATTTCCACTCCATCTAAATAAACATGCTGTATAGACCTCTTTGAAAATGTAGTGAAAATTCTGCTTAACTTTGTCAATACCTCAGTTATCAATATCTCTTGTTAAAATGCCAGAAAACGAACACATTACGGCCTTCACTGATTTTGAAGAGCTCTCCTCATCTATTCATGATGCAGGAGCTAACTGCAGCCGTCAACAGCATCTCCAGATGTTACGCTCAGCAGCTGGCTGATCGAATGCCCCAGGATTACTTTCATCCACATGGAATTTGCATAGAATTCCTTAATTTGCATCTGTCATCGTGATCGTGGTCATGTTTCACAGAGAAAGATTCTGTAAGACACATTTGTTTTGTCTTTAAGATCATGAAGATGTGTGTCATGTGTGTAACCTGAAGGCAGTGACGCTTGTTGCGATGCCAAATGTTGTCTTATTTGTAATTTTTTATAGCTGGCATATTAATGTGATGATCCAAAGCCAGGAATGAGATGAGAGTGGCACTAAACAAATAAAAACCAACCGGTCTCTACGGCCTCGTGAAGGAAGGAGCTGATAGACTCCAACTGCCTCCAGACGTACGCCTGTGCGCCCGTCTTCCAACAGTTATATTGATGGCCTAATTTTAGTAGCTTTTTATTAGAACCAAAATGTGCTGTAAAGGTCACTTGTTCACCTCCCAGTGACATTTTAACTGTTGAGTCACACTTCGCCCTATGTGTGAAATGCTTGTTCCCGGAAATCAGGGTTATTTGATGTCCCTGTCAGTTTGATCCCGAACAACAGGCGTCCCCCCCAACGCTGTTGATCTCCACTCCCTGTCAGGCTGCACCGCTGGCCTCAAATGGCCATGTTCGTCTCCCTCTCTGTGACGTTAAGCAGACAGTAATGTAATAACAGGGACCCTGGGTGCACAGACACGACACGTCTCCTCTAAGGTCACGCAGATTATGCACCTTAAGCCAGTCATCATTTACAATCTTATAACTGAGTCATTAGAGAGTCGAAAGCAGCAATATGAAACCGGATGTTCGTCAGGCTTCTAGTTTTATACGTTTGATGATAGAAAGCACAGCGGAAAATTATTCTACAGGATATTTGAGAGAGTCTTACTCTCAGACTTATCCTCATTTGCTTCAGTAGGACTCAGTGAGGATGGTCATGTAGCAGTACCCCATGGAGCATGATTTACCAGCCTACTTGCTATTGAGCCATTCTGTGTCAAATCCCAAAATTTTTGAAACTTTACCGGCTCAAATTTTTTTGATTTTGAGTTTTTTTTTCCTGAAGTAAGGGATTTATATTTAATGAGTAATCCACTATTTCATAGAGGGGCTCAAAATGCCATTTTTCACTTGAGATTCAGAGTCAAATTACAAGGGGGTAAAAATGACTTCAGAACGATGGCAGCATCATAATGTTACTTTTACATAGAGATTGGTAGCTCTCTTGCTAAAATCTGTTGACTTTAGCAATCTTTGTTATATTATGTGCAAATGATGACCAATCAAAAATGGGGGAAAAAAAGCTATTTTTTTATTAGGTTTCACCCCAAAGTTTGCATGCCTGTAACTCAAGAAGTATTAAAGATATTTTAATGCCCTTTTAAATATTGTGTCTTAACAAACTTTCCTTTTGGCATCTTCATTTTAAGGCCCTGCATGGTTTTGGTTCCAGAGTTATTGGAATTTCAATATGGCTCCAGGGGTAAATCGTTAAATTGTGCACATTTTCAGTGGTGAAAAACCAAATGTGGGTCAATTTGCAAAAATATGAGACTTCTTTTTTAAAAGGGGTCATCGGAGGCTAAACTTAATTTTACTCGTTGTTTGAACATTAATGTGTGTTGGCAGTTTGTGTACAAAACCACCCTACAATGATAAAGGTCCACCCAGTGGTATTTTTTTAATCTTTAAAAGTAATATCCCCTTTTTAAAATCAGTAATTCTCAGCTTCTTGCTGCTCCCACAATAGTTGACACGATCGTCTTACCTAAGACCTGCCCTCACCGAGCTGAAACAGTCCGATCGCCATTGTGTCGACTCAGGTGCAGGGGAGGACAAGAATTTCTCAGACTGAGCGATTGAGGTGTTCTGTTGTTGGATGTAATAATGAACATAGCAGTCGTCATTTACTCCAGACATCTGAGCTGCTGAAGACGCAGAGGATTAACGTTACTTTCGTTTTTGAAATGAAAGCGCCGATCCCAATCTGCAAATGCTTCTATGTTTGTACAAATCATTTGTGATGCAGCTTCACCCACAGCAGAAGTGAATATAAGGGTTTTTATGCATCTTTGCAAATGGCCTTTCTTAATGATGTGCTTGTTAACAAGTTTTGCCACTAAACTCAGCTAAACGCAGCTAAATGCGTCTAAACATTACAGCTCGTCATCCCAAAGGCAGAGAGAGGCGGGGCGAGCAGAGCTCATTAGCATTTAAAGGAACATGCAAGAATAGCCTGCTCTAAAAAGGGCTGATTCTGACATGGTAAAAAGACTGAAAATCTGTTAACCAAAGTATGTTATAGACTTCTCATTAAGACCCTAAAGAATCATACAAACTTGTGGAAAATGGGCATCCAATGACCCCTTTAAATTGGAATGTCTGAAGAACAAATAATGTTGAAACTAGAGACATGTCTCATTTCATTCTGTCAAAACAACTGCATTGAACATACCTGTCTGAGTGCCATGAATATTCTTTTTCAAAGTTTGCGTGCCTATAACTCAAGAAGTATTGCAATATGATTTTAGATTCTAGTCCTTAATGAACTTTTGTTTTGGAATCCTAAATTCAAGGCCCTACATCATTCAGTCATAGAGATATGGGGATCTCAATGAGGCTCTATGTCCAGATTGTTGAATTTAACTAGGATCTAAAATCATATGGAAATATCTTTAATACTTCTTGAGTTATAGGCACGCAAACTTTGGAAAAAGAATATTCATGGCACTCGGACAGGCATGTTCAACATTGTTTGTTCTTCAGACATTCCTCTTTAAAAGAAAAGAAGTCTCATATTTTTGCAAATTGACCCACATTTGGTTTTTGACCACTGAAAATGTGTACAATTTAACTATTTACCCCTGGAGCCGTATTAAAATTCCAATATCTCTGGAACCGAACCATATAGGGCCTTAGAAATGAAGATGCCAAAAGAAAAGTTTGTTAAGACCCAATATTTAAAAGGGCATTAAAATATCTTTAACACTTCTTGAGTTACAGACATGCCAACTTTAAAAGTAAAAAATTGTGCTGTTGCCCCATTTTTGAATGGTCATCATTGGCACATAATGTAACAAAGATTGCTAAAGTCAACAGATTTTACTAATAGACCTACTAATCTCTGCCATCTTTCTGAAGTCATTTTTACCCCGTTGTAATTTGGCTCTGAATTTCAGGTGAAAATTGGCATTTTGACCCCCCTCTACAAAATAGTGGATTACTTAGTAAATATACATCCATTACATTTAATATGTTGGCTTTCATCACTATACATTTCTATCTTTCATCAGAAAAAAATATTAGCAAAATTCAAAATTTTGAGCTGGGGAGCACTAGTAGAATTGATACGGAATGACCCTATTGCTAGTCGTGGGAAAAGTCATGAACACGCATCAAAGACTGACACAGAAGAGAAGAATGTCCTTACTACCTTTCTAGGCATTGAACGTGGTAGTTGCGTTGCTGTCTTTGCAGGTTTAGAAAGCTCTCAGATTTCATCAAAAATATCCTAATTTGTGTTCTGAGGATGAACGAAGGTCTTATGGGTTTGGAATGACATGAGGTTTAGTAATTAATGACAGAATTTTCATTTTTAGGTGAACTTTCCCTTTAAGGCAGAGTTGCTGACTTATGTTGTATTATATATAGCTTTTTATATATAGCTTTTTGTTTTCAAATTAAACCTGCAGTAGACTAAAGTAGATTCTCTCTTTTTTCTCAAGACAAAGCATTGTTGTAAATTAATTAGTCCCCTAGACTCAACATCTTTGAACAGCAATAGAACAGATTTTTGCCCGATTCGAAATTGTCTGAGTCAGTCTCCATGGGGAGAACCTTTCCACTGCTCACCATGGCAACCTACTTGTGCACTGGGCTGCTTCCAGATCGTATGGTGTGGGGTTCATTCACAGAATCTGTTTAGACGGCCCTTCTAGAAAGTACTGACTAACAGTACAATGTGTAATGTAAATAGTATCATGTTTATTCCCCTATATGAGGGACGCCAATAAAATATGTCAGATGCATTACATCAGAAACCCCCGTCTTAATCCCTTTTAACCTAAACAGGACCAGTTCCCATGGTGAGTCAACATGAGTCAGAGATAGAGATCTCCAGCATACCTTTGCTATTGGGCCACTCTTGGGGATTTTTACGTAAATGTTAAACTAAACATAATCTTTCACAAGTGATGGTGCATTTCAAAACTCAACAGTTGCTACATGTGAGTTACAATCTACAAATCCATCTGTGTTCAACAGGTAAATAGTGTTAGGGGTCCAGAAGATTAGAGATCCAGTGGGCTCTAAAAAGAGACCACACTGAAAATCGTTACACAGTAAAATGAAGAATATTTAACATTATGCACGATTTCTACATTTACTTTTATTCCTTTAGCAGATGCTTTTAGAAAAACTGAATCATAAATGAGTCAGTATACAAGCTGTTTTTTTTTCAAAGCAATGTACATAAGCAATATCACACTAGTAGCAGTGCAATATGGCTGTATATCAGCACAGCTGTGGTTCCGTAATCTCACTGTGCCGATATACAGCCGTATTGCATAACTAAAAGTGTGATACTGCATTTATACAATAGTTTGATGAAATGAGTGTGTAAATACATAAGAAACAAAGGAGTGTCTTTAAAAACCCTCTTTTGAGCAAACTAACAAATCTCAGTTTGACAGCTTAAAAACTGAACCCAAGCCTCCGTTACTAATTCAAAAACATCACTTAAGAACAAGTAACGAAGAAATGTTGAGTTGCCTTTAAAATTACTGTATCAAAAGCTCACTGTATTATGTAGAGTATTATGAGAGAGAGATGGACTAAGCAAATGTGATTACCTGCATCTGATACAGCATTCATTCTTCAGATCAGTCTGGTATTCACAATAAAACATAAGCGATATCTTTGTCGTACTATCCTTTCATCTGTTAAGGGTAATTTCTAATAAACAGCGTTGCTCAGTGCATTTGTTGGCTGCATCTTACAAGCTGTTGTTGAGCTCTCTGTAGTTTCAGTTTCTTTCAAAATATAACATGATGAGATTTTGCCCTCAGCCAAAACTATTTGCTCTGAAACCAAAAATAAATAAATGAGACCAAAGACTGCCCGTTAGTTTTACCAAAAAAGAATTATATCTCATGTTTAACCACTATAGAAACAGCAAATTCTAGAAGCCGAGGTGAGGCTGCTCTTGGCTGGTTCATGAGCGTTAATCGGCCTCTGATGTCCTGGAGCTCACATCTCCGAAAATGTCAAATCAAATTTTTAATTAGATGATATCTTTATTAACAATTCACATATTTGAAGTCTAAACAACTACATTTTTGCCTAAAAAACTCCTAAAACTACATTCTGTGACACAAAAACAATATTATTTTTTTTAAATTATAGTGGATTTGGGCATCCACTATGACACTCACTGTGAGAAATCCCATAAGCGGAGTGATATAAACAATGAAACGGTTGAAATGGAGTTCTGTTGTCACTATAATATGTTATTATTATCAGTCAATCAGATTCGAGAACCAGAAAGAACTTTTGTATAAATGTAAATATACACTTCATTTTGATGATCTTCTTTGGACATTTGGTAAATTTGCAATTACATGTCAACTTATTCTACTAAAGTTAATCTAACAATCTACTAAAACACTAATGAGAGTTAGTTGCAAAGTTACTGACTGTCAAAAGAATGTTAAAAGTGACCCATCAAAATAAAGTATAACCCAAATAAGCCAATACACAATTTGCACCTTTTTTTATTGAAATTGTATGCTGATAATATAATTTGATTTTTTAAATTTAAATTAGAAAATAATTTAAAAATAGTAATAAGAGCATTTTCTCTAGAGGACTTTCAGTCCTCACTGTTTTTATTTGTTGACTTAATAATACATTTCCAGCAAGCGTGAGCAGTGCTGTTTGAGATTCATTCTTTTGGCCATTTAATCAATGATTGGCATTATGTTGGATTTGAAAGCCCCTCAACTATATTGCTCTTAAATGAAATTCAAACCCCAATTTATTTCCCTGTATCTTATCTGAGTGTCTGCTCGATGTCCGCTGCCTGAATGCTTCTGCAAATGCTCCTATACTCCGGGGACCAGTTGTCTGCTCTCATCTGTTAGCGGCCCTGCTGCTATATTTAGGCTATACCAATAACCAAATCCACAGTGCCTGATGAGCTGTATCTTCAGACCAATGAGTAGCCCTGGGTGACAAGGCCTTCCAATAGGAGCAATGTCATCACTATTCACTGATGCTTTATTGAAACTCCCCATAATGTGGGGAAAGGGAGAGAGAGAGAGAGAGAGAGAGAGAGAGAGAGAGAAAATCCTTACACATAAATTAAACCTTTCCAACTTTGTTGCCATGGAAGCTCAATCCTTTTGGCGAAGCTTCTCATTCTTCAATCTCCATTTAATTAAGGCTCCTGAGCTGCCAAAGGCTGTTCGGCATTCGACTTTGAGTACATCAGCTCTGTCAAGTCATGTTTGTTTTGACTCTTGCTACGTGGCCATCAAACTTCCGGAACGCCGCAAATCCTCTGCTTCGGGCAATACTGGGAATTCTGAGGTTCAGAGGCTTTTTAATATTTTCTCATTTCTTTTGAGAACCAGGAATGAAACTGAAATTCATAAATATGGTGTGTAAAGCCAGAAGTACTCATTGTATATAGAAAATCTATTGCTTTTCAATAGACCTTTATGAATTTGTAACTTAGTCATTTCTATTCTTTGTCATCGTCAGTCTCTCATTTGTGTATAAAAACACTGAGATTTTATATATCACAATGTGATATCTCATAATTTTCTCAACCTTATTTTACATAATTTGATCTTTATGCCTCACAACTGTGACTTTATTACTCAACGTTGCGACCTCATATGTCATAACTGAGACTGCACAGTATTCCTCATAATTGCAATTTTCTCATAATTGTGACTTTATTTCTTATATTTGAGACTATAATTATGTCTAATTGTATAATTATATATAATTGCAACTTTTATCTTTATTTATTATCTTTATATTTAGACTTTATTTCTTGTAATAGTTAATTTCTCAATCTTTTCTTGTTGTTGCAGCTGTTCTCATCAATTGCAAATTAGTGTGTGACATTATATTTCACAGTGTGACATCTTTTCGTGCCATTGTGAATTTATATCTCACAGTTGCAACGTTTCCTTTATTTTTAATCATTATATTTAGACTTTCTTGTAATTGCAAATTTTTGTGAATTTATATCTCACAGTGTGCCATATTTTACAATGACTTGTTTTCTTGTCATTCTGAATTTATAACTCACAGCTGCAAACTTTGCTTTTTTTTATCATTATATTTATAATATTTCTTGTAATTGCGAATTTGCGGTTGCAACTTTTTTCGCTATTTTTATCTTTATATTTAGACATTATTTCTTGTAACTGTGAATTTCTTGTAATTGTGACTTGTTATTGCAACTTTTTATTGCAATTGCGAATTTATGTGCAAAATTATATCTCACAGTGTGACTTGTTTTCTTGTCATTTCGAATTTATAACTTACAGCTGCAACCTTTTCTTTATTTTTTTATCATTCTGTTTTTTCTATTTGCGAAGTTGCAACTTTATCATTATTATATATCTGATATATCTGTATATTTAGACTAGTGGTGGGCCGTTATCGGCGTTAACGTGCTGCGTTAACGTGAGACTCATATCGCGCGATAAAAAAAATATCGCCGTTAATCTATTCTCAAAGTTGGGTTGGGAGCTGGGTCTAAACTACGTAAGCTGTGATGACCTTCACCTTGATAGTTTAGCGCGGATGACGTATATCTAGTTGAATTGCAATGTAGGGGGCGAGAACGAGTCTCCAACTTCTGTGAAATTACCACATCAAATGAGACGCGCAGACATGGATGCAGTTATGAAGCCGCTTCAGGGCAGGTGCGTGCGTTGCTAGACCCTTTTTACTGGGGCTCGTGCCCCAGTGAAAATCTGCTGTGCCCCAGTAAAATCTCAAATTTGAGTTATAATTTACTTTGATAATCCCGAAATAAAGACATTAAACTATATGCAACAACTGAATTGACGCTTCTAAAAGCAACGCAGTTTATTGGAAGATGCACGCAGATAGGCTATCCATACCCGCGCGCCTGTATATTTTACTGGAACGCGCACTTCGTACAGCCTTTTGCGCAGAAGTACTTGGTTACACAAGTTTGTATAGTTAATTGTGCTGTAAATGCAATTGTCAAGCAGTTTGTAATGCATTTTGGAAACAGGAGATGAGTGCCTGGTCTAATGCGCCACCTGGCTTGAGAAACCCGTTCTCAAAGACTTACTTTTAGTCATTATTTGGGTAGCACACATATTCTGAATGCCTTCAGAAGAATTCAAATTAGCCATTTTAATCTAGATTAATCTAGATTAATTTCAAGATTTAATCTAGATTAATCTAGATTAAAAAAATTAATCTATGCCCACCACTAATTTAGACATTATTTCTTGTAATTTCAAATTTCTTGTAATTGTGACTTGTGATTGCAACTTTTTCTTGTAATTGCAAATTTGCATGAATTTATATCTCACAGTGTGACATATTTCACTGTGTGAGTTTCTTCTCATTCTTCTCATTGTGACCGTTGGACGATGCTGATGGAGGACACGGAATACAGAGATACAAATAAGTCTTTAATAAATCCACTGATGAATCAGGCAGGAATAAACAGGATCACAGAAAAACATCTAACAAATGTCAAAGAACATTAAAGACCGACAGTAAACTAAAGGCACAGACAAACTTATAAAGGGTGGCTGATTAATCAAAGACAGGTGAAGGGGATTACGATAATGAGGACAAAACCAAAGCAAACAGATCGACAGGGGGAGACAATGGGAGAAACCAATGCACACAAACAGACAGGCAGATTCTCACAAGGATGGGCTACACCTGGAGACAAGTAGAAAGAATGGCCCAGGATAGGAACCTCTGGAAATCTACCTTTGGCGACCCATACCCCGGAAGGGGTGGAGGGCATAAGTAAGTAAGTAGGGTGGTGACGATGGTGGAAGGAGCCAAGGGGAAAACAAAACAGTCCAGGGAGGTGATGATGGTGGGAGGAGCCAAGAAGGAGACAGGAGGAATCCAGAGCAGGAGGAGCCAAGTGAGACCCAGACCGCAGCCATGATGGTGACCCACGGTGGAGCCGACGGAGGGAGGAGCCATGGTGGAGGAATGGCTGACGACTTCAGGGGGCCGACTGACAGAGGCGGAGCAGGTGGCGGTGGAGCCCGAGGCGGAGAGCCGAAGATCCTGGGTGACCAACCAAGGCGGAGCTGGAGGGACGAGGGAGCCTGGTAGAGCTGGTGGGCCGACGGGCGACGGTGGAGACGAGAGAGCTGAGAGCCGTGGAGGAGCTGCAGGGTCGGAGGGCTGAGACGGAGTTCTGGACTCTGAGGCTGAAGACGGAGATGAGGGATCCTCCAGCCATGACGACGATGGAAGCTGGCAGACCCCCGGTGAGCCCACTGCAGAGGTGGTGGGCAGAGGGGCTGTCAGAGGACAGCGGTGACCAGGCCGATGCAGACATAGGCAGAAGAGGGAGGGTGGCTGGGAAGTCTAGGCAGGCAGGTAGTTCATAACAGTTAGATAGTTCAGTATAGAATCCATTAAATCCCCAGAGTTTTGTTCCAGCTCACCCCCAGCGGTGGTGCAGTGGACAGTGCTTTCCATAGCCCTCTCTTGTTTCATGTAGATCTCCACCGTCGCGAGCACTGTAGCCGGCTCTCGCACCTGGTCGGACGTGATAGGCTCAGGCTCTATGCCGATTCTCCTCGCTGTCGCTCCATGCAATGACAGCTCTGTCGCTGCGCTTTGATGGTGGAGTTCAGTCCTGCACGATAGAATGTGCAAAGGTAGCTGTCTGGGTACTGCGTGGATGGTACGAGGCACACAAAGTCTCTGGTGTGGTCCTCGAGAGTGTGGTTCCCCTGCTCCAGGAGAAGGAGGAGGACGGCGGAGTTATCCATGAGGAAAAAAATAAAAAATAAAAAAACAAACACTGGAAAAAGAACGGAAAAACAAATGCAGGGGGCATCGCCAAATAACTGTTTTGGTCGGTCTTTCTGTTACGGTTGGATGGTGCTGATGAAGGAAACGGAACACGGAGATACAAATAAAAAAGTATTTAATAAATCCACTGATGAGTCAGGCAGGAATGAACAGGAACACAGAAGAACATCTAACAACGTCAAACAACATTAAAGACCGACATTAAATTGAAGACACAGACAAACTTCAGTTTGGGAGACAATGGGAGAAACCAATGCACACAAACAGACAGAACTGTGACACAACCTTTTCTTTCTTTTTTTTTTTTTTATAATTTAGACTTTATTTCTTGTTACTGCGAATTTCTTGTAAGTATGATTCTTTGTTGTTATCGCAACTTTTATATCTCACAGTGTGACTTGTTTTCTTGTCATTCCGAATTTATAACTCACAGCTGCAACCTTTTTTTTAATTTTATTATTTTTATCATTATATTTATCCTATTTCTTGTAATTACAAATTTGCAGTTGCAACTTTTTTGCTATTTTTATCTCTATATATTTAGACATTATTTCTTGTAATTGCGAATTTCTTGTAATTGTAACTTGTAATTGCAACTTTTTCATGTAATTGCGAATTTGCAGTTGCAACTTTTTTTGCTATTTTTATCCTTATATATTTAGACATTATTTCTTGTAATTGTGAATAATTTATGTGCAAATTTATATCTCACAGTTGCAACTTTTTTAGCTATTTTTATCTTTATATTTAAACATTATTTCTTGTAATTGTGAATTTCTTGTAAGAGTGTGACAGTTTCTTCTCATTGCGAATTTATGTCTCACAGCTGCAACTTTTTCTTTATTTTTTTATCATTTAGACTTTATTTCTTGTGACTGCGAATTTCTTGTAATTATGACTCTGTTGTTATCGCAACTTTTTCATATCTCGCATCTTTTAAATCTCACAGTGTGTTATATTTCACAGTGTGACTTTTTTCTTGTCATTGTGAATTTATATCTCACAGTTGCAACTTTTTCTTTATTTTTTATACTTTATTCCTAATTGCTAATTTCCTGTAATTGTGACTCTTTGTTGTTATTGCAACTTTTTCTTTGTAGTTGCTAATTTGTACAAATTTATATCTCACATTGTGATATGTTAGACATTATTTCTGGTAATTGTGAATTTCTTGTAATTGTGACTGTTGTTGTTGCAACTTTTTCTTTTAATTACTAATTTGTGTGAATTTATTCATTTCTTTATAATGTCACAGTGTGACATCTCATATCTCATAATTGTGACTGCTTACTTTTTAAAGTTTTACTCTGAGGTAATAACAGGCTTCCATACTTTCTCCTGAAAAACAGACAAGAACTTTTTTCCATTGGCAGAGTTGTGGCGTTTCCAATCCTCCGGGTACTTTGTTGTTATAATATGTTAATGGTGGAGTCTGGAGTTTTGTTTTGAAAAAATATTCCCTGGATACCAATGGCAGAGATTATCAGAGGAACGATAATCTGTCAGATCTGATTCAATACACATGCAAATTCACTCTCATTAATGCAAGGAGAGCAGAACGGAAACATTTGACCTTGCTGCATAAAAATAAAGCTCAGAATCCACTAGCATGACGCTAATTCAGACTGGGGTGTCCCGGTTTTTGTCCTGGTAATTAAGACAGTCACAAAGAGGCTAATTAGGGCAATCCACATTAATTAAAATCGCTCCCATGTGAAGCTGGTCTCAAATTGGACTTAAATCGAAGGACTGGTGCAAATGTGATTGATGTTTACATAGATAGAGCCTATGCAGCGCTCTGCTCTTTGATCATGAGCCTCTTAAACAGATAGTCTTGGATCATATATTGCACAGCACTACAGGGACTAGTCTATAAGCTGTGGTTTGATTTCAAATCCTCTTTCATTCTTCGTTTAATTATTTAGAACTAAGTCTGATAGCTTTGTAAATAGAGCAAATTACAAAGTGTTTGTACATAAAAGGATGTAGTGATGAGATTAACACTTATTAAAAGTCAACATGATTATGTCGAAACCATTGTTCATAACAAAAGACGGAGTCAGATGTGAAATTGGTCCAGGCTGTGATCTGACAGTTCAGTCAAGAATAAAAAGAGACACTTTGCTAAACAAGTGACAGGAACTGCTGACATTTCCTAATGAAATGCGAGAGATGGTAAAAGAGTGAGAGATTCTTGTACAGTAGATTTCACAGTGAAGTCTTCTGAGTAAACGGCATCAAACAGAGCAAGGTTTTTGGTAAAGTGAATGCACTTATTACAGCATTGACATCACTGCAGTCTTTCCAGACTAAAAAATAGGATACTAGTAAGGCTGCATGATATAATTAGTACAATACTGGATATCGTCAGCCAATTTTTATTTTTTAATTGGTATCAGTTGATATTGAATCTTTCCTCTATTTTTTATACAGATTACCTTTTACAGTCATTTAATTGGAGATACTCGGATGTAAACAAAAGCATTGATTGCATGGTTAATGTACTACTAAATACGTTTTTTTTCTGCTAATTTATGCTGTCTAAACTAAAGAAAAAACGTGTGGAGGCTGCTAATTCATATAAAGAAGGACTTAGTAAGCAGGAAAGTGCACAATATTTTGACAAACTAAAGTTAATAGGTGGTAAAGATAAGTACAAGCAGTATTAATTAAGATATTAGCCTAATATTTCACCTATCTCAGCAGAAATGATAAGAACAAACACAAATGTTGTCAAGATTCCTGCCCTGGAAATCCTGGTTGAGTTTGGCCAACCACAAATGCCTTTTGCTCCTCAGGCAGTTTGTTGCACTCTTCCCCTTGATTTGTTATAAGTTTTGGCTAAAGTCTAAAGTACTTTGGACTGTACTCTTCAGACCGATTAGTACAGTCCAGAACATGACAGTAATTGACCATTTTCAGCAGCAATATTCAGAAAAATTAGTGAGTTACGTTCGGTTCAGTGGCATTGTTTACGTTCAGTGCCGCCAATTCAGCCGAATGATGACGCGTCGTGAAAACACTCTATTCTGAGAAGAAAAGTCCCAAAATTGAGCCCTCATGGGGAGTTTAATTGACAGGCGATCTGACTAATCATAACGCTGAATCTGCAATTTTTGTCTGACAAACAAACCAGACAGGAGAGTAGATTCACTTCCAGAGCAAAAGTTTACAGATAATGTACTCACCCCCTTTTCATCCAAGATGTTTATGTCCTTCTTTCTTCAGTCGTTAAGAAATTTGGTTTTTTGAGGAAAACATTTTAGGATTTCTTTGCATATAATGGACTTCTATGGTGCCCACGAAAACTTCCAGAATGCAGTTTAAATGCAGCTTCAAAGGGCTCTAAATAATCCCAGCCAAAGAAGAAGGTTCTTATCTAGCGATCTGTTATTTTCAAAATTTTTTTTTTTGATAATTTATATAGTTTTTAACTTCAAATGCTCGTCTTGTCTAGTTAGGGTTTGCCAAAAAACTCCCCTCTCATTTTCTCCTCCAACTTCAAAATCATCCTACATCGCTGTTTAAACTTTTTTCGTAGAGCGCGTTTGACCTTCTTTACATGTTCACTTTGTCAACACGGGGTCGGTACTTCTGCAACGATGTAGGATGATTTTGAAGTTGAAGTTTTTCAACATACCCTAACATATTGAACTGGAGTGCACAGAGTTTACGCAAAGCTAGACAAGATGAGCGTTTGGGGTTAAAAAGTATATAAATTGTCTTTTTTTTTTTTTTTTTTTAGAAAATAACTGATCGTTTCTCTAGATAAGACCCTACTTTCTCAGCTGAAATCGTTTTTGAGCCCTTTGAAGCTGAATTTAAACTGCATTTTGGAAGTTCAAACTCAGGGGCACCATAGAAGTCCACTATATGGAGAGAAATCCTGAAATGTTTTCCTCAAGAAACATCATTTCTTTACGATTTAAGAAAGAAAGACATGAACATCTTAGATGACAAGGGGGTGAGTAAAAGTTTTGTTCTAGAAGTGAGCTACTTTTTTTAACGTCGGTGGTGTGTATTGACGTCTTTCTGTGGTTGAAACAAGGTTCTTTTTGCTTATTCATGCTTATTTCATGCTATATAGCAAAGAGGAAGAGATGAGCGGTTGACGTACAGTGGTCTGTTGCAAAACATTAAACAGTTACAAAATGGTATTTATTGTTTAAATTTCCTTTAAAAAAGGCAACATTCGAAAGCTGAGACTTTGTTTTACAACTAAAGTAACCTGCTCTGTCTTCTCTGTCGGTGCAATGTGAGTTTTCTCTTTGCTCTGTAATGTATTTTTCACTGCGTAAGAACAATTTATTTATTTTTAATTCTGTGAAAATATTTATTGAATTATTTAAGAATGAGACATTGCTACAGGGTTGAAACAACATGAGGAAATACTATGTAATCTCTTTAATTATTACCTGCCCAAAATAACATTTTCAGGGTATTTTCAATTTTTAGCAGTTGCACTCTACAGTATAGACAAAGTGTGCATTACTTCTCATGCATAATAGATGGGTGATGTTCCACTCACTGAACAGCTGAGAAGCGTGTGAAAAGAGATATGCACTCTGTTTTTGCCTAGCAAACCTCCTAAGATCACTACTGAAACACACTCTGATATACGCAAGATACAGAATATTGATCTGAGCACCAAGGGGCTTTCATTGTGAGTATGAGTCATGAGACCCATCACAAGAAGATTCCTATCTGAGCACATTAACCCACCTCAGTGAATTTCTGTAGAGGTACGGCATCAGCTGAGCGTCACAGTTTGGCACCAGAGTCGTGGGAAGACATCAAGCCAATTACTCCACTACAGCATCACTTTAACAAGATTTACTGCTGTACACAAATGGACTAGTCTTGTGTGCTGTAGGTGTCTGCTGCGTGGTGAACCCTCTACTTTACATTTATGCATAATTTGTACTCAAATGACTCCATAACATGTTTTTCATAAGGAAGTAGGCACATGTAGTGCTTTGTGACATCTTGCCTTCATCAACAGCAAGAGGGCAGCTTTGTGCATGTCATCCGTGCTTTGATAATCGCTTCAGTCTCTGTGGATTTTGACAGTTGTTGGAAAGGAAAGACACTTTGATCAAGATTTGAAAAGAGGAAGCTTTGAAGAACTCGAAATTACTGATTTGTTTGGTGGTGATACTTTCCTTAGATAAGATTACACAGTTTTGATATTCTGGAGTGCCACTAGGTATTTCTGACTTGTGGATTATGGCTGTACATTTAATTAAATGGATGAATCTCTTATTGATCAGTGTGTTAAGTTATAAATAATGCTTAAGGATTCCTTTTAAAATAATTCACTTTGCAAGGACATTTCAGAAATGAATTATGCTCATAAAATGATTCCTCTTGTTGAAAATTTTATTTTCAACCACTCAGTCTTTCAGCCCGATGTGAAGATGATGTTCTTCTACACTGTGTTATATAATGGGTTCAGATTTGCTGAATATGTTGTAGGCCTTCCAGAGAAAATCCGGTTAGTACGAAATAGTTGAATATAGTAGTGCTCAAGTGGTTTTTCCTTCAAGCTGAGCTTTGTTTTACCTTATGTAACCCCTCACACCCGGGTCATACCGCACCCGCTCCGAGCGGGTCTCAAACCCAGGTCTCCGGCACAAGATGCGGACGCACTAACAAGGAGGCTAAAGGCTGCAACCTCTAGCCTCAGTCGCTAGTGCGTCTCTTGAGATAGGGGAGTGAGGTTTACCTGCACAGCTCCTACTAGCTGGCCTCCGTTACACTTGATTAGTTTTCATTATGGTTTTATAGGATGCCGACAGAACACATGATTGGTCCATTTTGGCTGCTCCAAGTGATAGAAGTATGTAGACTGTTTTTAAAAAGTTGGAAATTTGTTTTTCTATCCATGTGTAGTTAGGGATAGTTCACCCAAAAACTCAAGCCATGCTAGACGTATTTGACTTTCTTCTTTCAGATGAATTCGATCAAAGTTATATTTAAAAATGCCCTGGCTTTTCCAAGCTTTATAATGGCAGTGAATGGGTGTTGAGATTTTGCAGTCCAATAAAGTGTATCCATCCATCATAAAAAGTACTCCACATGGCTCTGGTGGGTTAATAAAGGCCTTCTGAAGTGAAGCAATGCATTTTTGAAACTTTAAAAACTGTAATCTCTAGCTTCCGCTAACTATTGCAGGGCTCTAGAGTGCGACCAATTTGGTCGCACGTGCGACCTAATTTCTCAATGGTGCGACTAAAAAAAATCAAAGGTTGCACCGGTGCGACCAGCCGTTCGAGGGAAAAAAAAAAAAAACGAAACTCCGTCACTCTTAAAGTCTCCCTGTTGCTCAACAACAGACACACATTAGACCCATATCGTGGTCTAAAGCAATCAGAGATGAAGGACAGATCCCGCGCCCCCTCTGATTGGCCGTGGTCCAGATATTCATGTACGTGTGTACGTTTGAAAATGCATGTGATGCAGTCAGGCTGTCTCTACATGGTCAGGCGTTTACAATGCCTCCTCCGCAAAAACACGGACTGGATCGCGGACTCCATTCATAAAAACCGAATTTACTATGGCGCGGATGCCACGTAATACGTCGACGTTTGGATTGATAAATCAAAAGTTGGTCTGTCACTTAATTCAAATCGCGACATGGACTAGTGTCTGTGAAAACTGAAAGGCAAAAAGACCGTTTAATATGAATCCTGCATGTTCCGTTTGCCTCTATGTATTAATGGTGGAGACGTGTATTTTTTTTTTTACTACACGCGTATAGGCTACTGAAGCACGCGTGACGCTCCCGCTAATTTTTGGCATTTGCATCTCACATGAACAGATAAACTCAATCTCCAAACCTACTGTGTCACTTTTACCGTTTCATTTGAGAAAGCATCATAACATACTGTACACACAGAAACTTCACCTGTCAACCTGTCAAAATAAAAGTACGGTTTAACATGAAACAGAACAATATTAGTCCTGTATTACTATTGTACAGTATAATGTAGGTGTTTATATATTCCTATTTATAAATCATATATATGTTTGCCAAAAATTAAAAAGGTTTATTTTTCATTTGATTAAAAATAAATAAATGTTTATGCTTTCATTTGATTATGAGAAAAATTAAAACAAGAATTTCTAAAAAAAAAAAAAAAAAAAAAAAAAAAAAAAAAAAAATATTGTAAAGCCCTATTGTTCAAAATGTTAAAATAGAGAGTTTTGTACTTATTTTTTCACTGAAATGTTTTCATTATTACACCAAGTAGGGTAAAGTACCGGGAAAAAAAATATGCCCCCCCCCCCCCCCCAAAAAAAGCTGGAAACCTAGGGGGAACACTGATTCTTATGAAGAAAAATGGCTTGAACGTAAACCCAACGTACAGCAATGATGTTGCATGCGCCCAATTTATAAGAGTTATCGCATCAAGCCATGAGGTGTTCAGTTTGAAGCCCTTAAAACACTTAATTTAGATTTTCTTTTTAGTTAATTATCTTGAAATTTTTTAAGTTTAAATTTCAGCTCAGTACAGCACTTTAAGCACCAACACTTTTTCAGTAAGTTGCCTTTCTTGTAGAATTGTGCTTCAAATAAAGAACTTTATATTGACCAGATTGTTAGTTAATCATTTACAAGTCAATATTGCCTATATGGACAGGGATTAAAAATAATAATAAATAAAAAAATAAAAAAGTGAACTTGTAAAACTGCGGTGTTAAATGTGATGCGGTTGAAAATTTGGGTGCACCTAACTTTTGTGCTGGTGCACCTAAGAAAAAAAGTTAGGCGCACCAGTGCAACCAGTGCAAAAAGTTAGTCTAGAGCCCTGTATTGTACACGCGTACATGAGAGTGGCGCAGAGATGTTCACAAGTCTTTAACTTGGAGTCCAAGTCAAGTCTGAAGTCTTTGTCACTGGAGTTTGAGTCAAGTCTCGAGTCTTTGTTCACGAGTCCGAGTCGAGTTTCAAGTCTCAAGTCATTTAATGGCTCGCTAAAAAATCCCATTCAGAATCCTCATGTATTGAAATCTTTCTATTTATGAAGCTGTTTTATAGGCTATAGACAGAATATATGATCTATGATCTGCTTTTTTTTTTAAAGAATTGTTAAGATGTAAGGTTAATGTACCATCCACTGCAGTTGCACGTTCACCTCCGCGCTCGCCCATGTTCTACATCAACTGCTCGAACGCCACTCTTGTGAAATACGACAGTTAGTGGATGCTATTGCAGTTTATGAAGCTTTATAGATGTTTTTCTTAGACAAACACATTGATTAACTTCAGAAGGTATGTGGAGCAATTTTTATGATGGATGGATGCACTTTATTGGACTTCAACATCTCAACAGCCATTCACTGCCATTGTAAAGCTTAGAATAGCCAGGACATTTTCTAATATAACTCTGACTGTATTTGTCTAAAAGAAATAGGTCATATGCACCGAGGATGGCTTGAGGGTTAGTAAATCATGGCGTAATAAAAATTTTAAACTAAATTACATAAACCATAATGTACATTACTGATAAAAAAAATTCACGATGAAAATGATGAAAACATACCTGTGGAAACCTGTGGCCATGTACGTTTCGTGACATATTCTATGTGAAATGTCCACTGAGTTGTGCTCAAAGTTGTTGTTTTTTTCCCCCGGAACAGATGAACGTACATATGGTATATGGTATACTTAGTTTAAGGTAACCTACATTTAAAAAAACATTTTTTTTTTCTACAAACATCACAACATTTACACAGTGTAACTATGCAAAATTGTTTATTTATCATTTAAAACAACATTATTACTTATTTAATAGCATTCTATTATTAGCATTGAGCAGTCTTTTCCTCCCTGTTGTCAAAGAAACAGGCCTCCAACCCATTTGTTGGTCATGCCCCAACATTAGCCAGCCACTGACTGAATCAGATATGATCACAAAGTTACTAATATGAATATCTTTCTGTTCTGCTGTTTTAAACACACAATAAATAGGCCTATATGCGCTCCAGTAAACCTGATTAATTTCCTCTCATCTTCTGTGACTGTTAAGCAAATTCTCGCGGGTGTGTGTATGTGACTTTTGTTGATGAGGGGTTCACGCTGATTGGTGTCTTTGTGTGACTGAACAGGGGAAACAAACTGCCACGTCAAAACTGTATTCATTAGCATCAATAATCACTGTCACAAGTGGCCATTTTTCGTTCCTGCGAAAAACACTACACCCATTTGAGTAAAACGGCCACTGTACGCCTGAACGATAATAGGTGAGGAACACAGTTTATGAGGAGCATTCTGGGTCTCAAGAGAGCAGCCAGAAAGTAAATCAGAGAAAACAGCTTAGACACCATCGTTCATCTTAATCAGCCTTCATAAATGTCTCTGTCTTAGCTGTAGCAAGTTTTGTATTTAATCACAAATTGTTACTTATTTGCCTCAACTCTTCTCTCACAGTTCTTACATCAACACTTTCTACTTCGTATAAATTATTCAGCATTTTATGGGTTATATAAACTGGCGATATGCTTCGCAAAAACTGACGGGTCACTTTAAGGATAGCGCATATTGGTTTGCAACCTGTGAAAGGCAACCCAAGCAAATGAATTGATATTCAGTGCTTGTGTGGGTTATTGTATATCCTTGAGGAGCAAGTCAAACTTTCAGAGGAAACTTTGCAGCAAATATTATGTTTTTATGCAAATTTACACGGTAAAAGCACTCCAAGCGCATTTACATGTTACCCAACAATGCGTGCGTGTGAGAAAAGACCTTAAACTATATTATTTTCACTGGGGAATTGTCATTTGCAATCTGTAATAAGATAATTACCACAATTTAACTTACCATGTAAACATATTTACCTGCATTCTGGCAGGTTGTTTAATGTGCGCCTCCGTTTTTATGCTTTAATGTCAAACTAGAGAAAAATATTGTACGTTTATTGTGAGAAAGTCATATTTGTAAGTTGATTTTGCATGTAAATGCCTTGGCCTTGTTCAAAAGAAGCCTTATGTAGCTTAATAAGTGGGTAACAGTATACTTTATAGCGATAACAAGCTTTTCATGCCGCTTTTCAAGCCTCCGCACGGACTAGTATAGAATTCAGACTCTGTTCCTATTCAGATCTCATCAATATTGCAGCAACACTCTCCTGCTGCTGGTGGGCTCCACCATCATTATTAATTTAGCTTTGTTTTCTTTTTTTCTTTTTTTCAGTCTCTTGCTGCTCAGCTGCTGTTATACAAGACTTTAGGCTGACTCCGGGGCTGCATTGCAGATGCTCGGCGTTTCTTGGCCACACATAGTGGAATATATAGCGTGACAGAGGGTTTTCCCACAACATTACATTTGTCCTTTAAGGCAAACTGCTGTTAATAGCAGTAGTGACATTGACAAACACTTTAATAATTCAAACAGTCTGACCGCAAATGCATTTAACACTTAGGCCTACCTCTAAATTCATTCTCACATACAGTTGAATGCAATTGATAATGGATGCTTTTGTTTATAGGCTAAACAGAATGGCGCCACCTTGATATTGACATTGCAATAGAAATTGACCATCTTTTTTCTCCGGCGTCACTGATGGCCCATTAATATGCACCGGTGTCATCGTCCCATCTGTGTACTGAGGGAACAGAATCGTCAGGTACTCAATATCGATCCTGATGTCGAGCATGAAGATTGTCCTTGTTGCGCAACACGTGTTGAATTGTAAACCTGCCATATGTAAAATTCTTGGGCTGACAAACAAGGTTGAGAAAAACTCAGTCTAATGTAGCTTTCAACTTATTATGACTAAGGTACATTTGTTAGATATCTCACCTGTCTATGTAATGAACGTTTTGTTGCACCAAATTACAGATAATACATTATTCATTACTCATTATGTTAATTCATAACTCATTATCATGACTCATTATGTTAATTCTTTACCCATTATCAAACTGTTTTTCCCTCTGTTGATTCTTCATTTAATTGATAGTAAGATGCTTTTATGAGTATGTCAAACAACAATAAACAAAATATATTTTAGTAGAATTTTTATGTTCATTTTTACCTAATTAAGTAAAGTAAGGTAAATCAGTTCTAAGTATTTGCCTGATGCAGTGCACAGAAACAACTCATTAGGGTCATTCCTTCAGAAATCAGACTGCACTTACTCTGCATGTTTTTGACTCACTAAAAATAATCAACTCCCAATTGTTCATCAAAGAATGTTACTATACTTGTACTTGTACTGTATGCTTATGTCTCAAAAAGAACCTATTCATAGAAGTCTTTCATTTTGTAATACACTTTGTCTACACCAGTGGCTCTCAACCTTTTTGGCTCCAAGGTTGAAGTGACCATATGTCCTTTTTTTTTCTTTTTCTAAATTGCTTAAAATGTCCAGGTTTTGGTGTTTGTTTACCTGTTGAAGTGATCATTGCAGTCCCCATATTATTAGGGGTTCAAGAGCGTGGCACTAAAACCCTGTTGTAATTGTAAGAATGGCCAAGGATCAACAATCTCACGTAAAACTGATTGGGCAGACCAAACCGTAAGTTATAGAGACTTAAAAACTTGGAGGGTTGGTATTACTCACACCATCTACAACGTCACCAAGGCTTGCCCCAATCTGCCTGAGGGGGCGCTACAGTGATCAAAAGTAAGAAATCACTCATAACTCCTAAACCGTTTGCCGCAGACTTAGACAAAACTCAGATTTGTTTGTTAATATTTTCAGGTATTTAGCATTTTTTGAAAAACGTATTCGCAATAGTCCTAGGTTTTTCATCCGGTCGGAACCAAACCAGTGCAGGGAGATTCTCTGGAGAATAAATATCAATAATTTTCAAAAATAAAAAGTTAAACTTTTGACCCTCCGTTGCAAAGGAACGCCAAAACATTAGAAAGCGGCAGCACCGCTTTTACTAAAACGGCTATAACTTTTGAATAGAATGAGAGACACGTGGAAAAAATTGCGGAGCTTGGGCACTTTGTGGTGGTCTAAGAGGGAAAAAAAATAAAAACGACCATAAGTATGCACCCGTTTGTCCTATAGACATGAAAATCGGTACGCACAGTCTTGGAAAACTTACTTTTGCAAACTAGTCCTAGGTTTTTCACTCAACCTCAATAAAACCACTGCAGCACAATTCTCTGGACTCTCTAGATCAATAATTATCAAAATTTGATCTTTATCCTTTTGGTAGCTATAAAAGGGTTATTTTTAAAGTGGCGTTCCCAATTATACCCAAAAGCCTATCCTAAACGAAAACTCAAAACTAGGTGAGCACGTGTGTCAGATGACTCTAAACAAACATGCTTCATTGGTGTTAAAAAGGCTTCAGAAACACAATATTTATATGGTAAATGACCTTAAATTGCAGAACATATTCATATATCCACACACACACACACACACACACACACACACACACACACACACACACATGTTGGGTTTACATGTTTTATGGGGACATTCCATAGGCGTAATGGTTTTTATACTGTACAAACCATACTTTCTATCGCCCTACACCTACCCTACACCTAAACCTAGCCCTCACAGGAGATTGTGCACACTTTTACTTCCTCAAAAAAACTCATTGTGCATGATTTATAAGCCTGTTTCCTCATGGGGACCTGAGAAATGTCCCCACAAGGTCAAAATCTACTGGTATTCCTATCCTTGTGGGGACATTTGGTCCCCATAACGTGATGAATACCAGGTGCACACACACACACACACACACACACACACACACACACACACACACACACACACACACACACACACACACACACAGACACACACACACACACACACACACACACACACACACACACACACACACACACACACACACACACACACACACACACACACACACACACTTAAAACTTTATATCATATGATAGATCTCATTCTGAACAACTTTGCCTCTAGGACCACTTTTTTTATTTAAGATTATTTAAAAAGACAACTTTTGCAAACTAGTCCTAGTTTTTTGCCCAATCTCAACAAAACCACTGCATAAATATTGAAAATATTGAACTTTACACTTTAATTGGCTACAACAGGGTGAACCGAAGTACACAGGCGAAGAACTAACCGTGCGTGACCTTAATGTGATTACATAATGCGTCATAGATGTGCATTGCTGAGCTAGTGCAAGATAAGCATTTGTGGTAAAAAAGTATGTAATGTTTTTTTTTTTAGAAAATGACTGATTGTTTTGCTAGATAAGACCCTTTTTCCTCGGCTGGGATTATGTAAAAACCTTCTGAAGCAGCGTTGAAACTGCACATTGGACCTTTAACACATTGATCCCCACATTGAAGTCCACTATTAGGAGAAAATTTCCTTAAAAACCTTAATTTATTTTCGACTAAAAAAGAAAAAAATGAACATCATGGATCTTGGGTTTTTCACTGGTTGGCCTGTATATTTTGGGTTGTAGATTCAGTAGAAGTAAAGTATAGTACAGGGAACTCTTGTATTTTAGTATTCCATTTACATCTCAGCATAAGAATGTGTGAAAGAACCTTAACCTGTTTCTCTGAATAGGCTCCGTTTCTCAACTCTCAACCTTTCATTTATTAATTTGAGAGAAAGGGTGTGAGGTCCAAATGGAGGTTTATTAATCTGCTTTTGTGAGCACTCTCACTAATGCGCCGCCATGCACTGAGGTTCATCCTCTGCCCTGCCCTGCTGAAAGAGATGTTCTCCTCTGGACATTACCCAGCCCTGCCAATATCGTAATTACAGTAATATCCTATATGGAGGCAGGCTGGGGAATCTAAATGACTTCCACATCATGGTGAACACATGGCAAAGGCACTTTCCTCCACTCTGCCCAGCATTTGTTTTGGTTAGACCACGTGGGCCACAGGTGCCTTTGACAGAAGACATGCCTTTGTGAAACTAAGACGCTTCTGTTAAGGTCAGCAATTGTGAATCACAAAGAACACAGAACGAAGTCTATTTTGACCTTTAAGGCTGTGTAGAGAGTAGTTGAATATTTCTTTTTAAACACAAAACGGACTGTGAATAAGCCAAATGCTTGAGTACAGTGAGAGCTTCTCTTCTCATTCATCCGTTAGTTTCATTCAGCTGTTCGTGCCTTCATTCATAATCCTTTGCGCTCTTCGGTTTATGCAAGAACATCCGCTCTATTCAAGTTCAGAGGTGATTATTGAAAGGTGTTCCAGCACCTCAAAGCATTACAGCTGTGAAAAGCACATTAAATCAATCGTCACCTTGTGCTCTGAGAGGCAGTGAGTTAAAACCTGTGTGCTTGTCTTCGGTGGCCACTCTGTTGGTCAAGCTTGTACTAAGATTATGGAGCAGCTCGTCCTGTTTCACCAGAAATAGCTCAACCCGATAATCCCCTAACTGAGCAGAGGTGACATGAACGGCGTAAGGATTAGCTGTCGCTGAGTGAGACAGTGGCCAGGTGAAAGTGTTGCCTGCTTTACAGGTCTCTGAGTCAGGCAGAAATGTAACACCAGTAACCCTGTGCACGGTTTCCTTTGACCGTGTTTTACCTTGCAGAACTGCGAGGGAATTGTACTGTGAAAAAGAGGGCTTGCACTCTGCATGTGTGCTAATTACATGTTGAGGATTCATGGTGGGAACTAATTATTGGTTTTAAAGTGATGATTGATTGGTCACAGAATTGAACTGTTTTACATAAAATTCTACACATTCTCTGCCTTTTTTGTGTTAATTTATTATATATTTTGGCTAATTTGATTATGCTTTAAACTATTCAAAGTGTAGAGCTCTCAGTTTTGCACAGTTATACTGATGGACTTGATATAGATTCAGATTTCCACATTCTTTTCAGTTTCACTTTGATTCGTTTAGATTCCGATTCATTTGGCTGTTTTCAGTTTTTATGTCCAATTTGCTTATATGTGAACCTGAACCACAAAACCAGTCTTAAGTAGCACATGTATATTTGTAGCAATAGCCAAAAATACATTGTAGAATTATTCAGAATTATTATATAGAATTATTGATTTTTCTTTTATGCCAAAAATCCATGAAGATATTTTGTAAATTTCCTACCTTAAATATATCTAAAGTTTTTGATTAGTAATGTGCATTGGTAAGAACATTTGGACAACTTTAAAATTTTGATTTCTTTGCACCCTCAGATTTTCAAATAGTTGTATCTTGGCCAAATATTATCCTATCCTAAAAAAACATACATTAAAGCAACACTAAGTAACTTTTTTTACCTTAAAATAATGTTTCCGAACTCATGTCAGTGGTTCATCAACTCATAACAGGGTGAAACGGCACTTTCGTATTTGCTTTGCGACCCTCTATCAGCCATAACAGCACTATGTAAGTTTGGGTCGTCGGGTCGCGGTTTTGTAGTTTAAATGATACTACAAATGCGACTTGCTTCACGGCAGGCTTCACAAAAGTTTTTCACACTTTTAGAAAGTCATACAACATACTCTACCTTGTCACTGGACATCGTTATTTCCAAAGCCACTCCTGGATAGCCTTTCAAACAAATAACGTGCATGTGACACGACGGTAGGCTAAATTATTTACGACAGCGGTAATGGACAATTCCGCTTCTAACCTGTAGAGGGAGCATTGAGGGAAAAGTTACTTAGTGTTGCTTTAATGGAAAGCTTTTTTATCCAGTCTCAATTAAAAGATGACTGGTTTTGTGGTCCAGGGTTAGCCTGGGTGTCCCCATGCTGCCTTCCGCGCAGCGCGATTTTATTCACGCTGGAAGGTAGCATGGAAACCATGGACCAAATTTTCACCTCAGATAGCGAACCAATCACAGAACGGGGAGGGAGCAGCAAGACGATGACGCCTTCTATGCGTCGCGACTCACCGAAGCAGTTTGTTTATAACTATGGATCCAGCATGGCAGCAAGTTATCATTCGATGCAGCCGTTCACATGTCGCGCCTAAAAACGCGTGGAAAACGCTAGGCGTGTCACTTTCTCCCTTCCAAAACGCTCTGTAGCTTGCGCATGGAAAACGCGAGCGCGTCGCAACCGCATTGCTTCCATTATGCGCGCGCATACCGTGCATCTACATTTGAAATAACGAACTTTAGCGCGCAAAAGACGCGACATGTGAACGGCCCCTTATAGTGTTCTAAGTAGTTTAGAACGCAAGTTTATTTTGAAAAAAAAGAGCAACTTTTGGCATTAAACCATCGCTCTGTATACATCATCCGGTATGATTGAAACGATTGGCTATGAGCTACGCACAGGCGCATTTGATAGACATTCGTAGTGCCCAATAAACGGCTCTGGGCATTCGTAAACCACGCCTCAAATACGAGAAAATGAACATGTGGTTCCCAGACCACGAATCATGACGAAGGCTAGTCCAGGGTCACATATTTGAAAGATTTTTTGGTCACACTTTATATTAGGTGGCCTTAACTACTATGTACTTACATCAAAAAAATAAGTACAATGCACTTATTGTGGTCATATTGTATTGCAAAACACTTTTGCTTCTATTAAGGTGGGATACGGGTAAGGTTAGCGACAGGTTTGGTGGTATGGGTAGATTTAAGGGTGGGTTAGGGTGCAAGGGATGGGTAAACAGTATAACTATATATGTAATTACAAAAATTAATTACAGATGCAATTACATATAGGTATTTTTAAAAATATAAGTACAATGTAAAAACATGTATGTACACAATAAGTGCATTGTATCAAATGATAAATTTAAATGTAAGTAGTTAAGGCCACCTAATATAAAGTAGGACAGTTTTTTTTTTCTCTGCTAATGATTATTGTTAGAGATTTCCTGATTCCATTCAGATTCACAGTAGTGGGGTGTTTTTTATTTTTTATGTCATATTTGCTTACTGCTACTTGCCCTGTACAGGGAAATTTTCAGACTGATTTCACTGATTCTTATGGCCGGATATTAAGATATTATTATAATAAGATATTATATTAAGATATTATTATACAGATTTCTTGATTCAGATTCACAGTGATTCTATCTGATTTGATTCTGATTAATTTGAGTGTTTTTCAGTTAAAATGTCCAATTTGTTTAAATGTGACCCTGGACCACAAAAACATTGATATTTTTTTTAAATTGAGATTTATACGTCATCTGAAAGCTAAATAAATAAGCTTTTCATTCTGGAAACTTGAATCTGAGGTTGCAAAAAAATAAACTATTGTCAAAAATTGCCGTTAAAGTTGTCCAGATAAAGTTCTTAGCAATGCATTTTACCAATTAAAAAAATAGTAAAAGTTTTGATATATTTACAGTAGGGAATTCACAAAATATCTTAATGGAACATAATCTTTACTTAATATCCTAATGAATAAAACAATACCTTAAAGAAAAAAACAATCATTTTTGACCCATACAATGTATTGCTACAAATATACCTGTGCTACTTATGACTGGTTTTGGGCCAGGGTCACGTGTAAAAAAAAAATCTGTCCAGGGAACTTTTTCTTTTTCCGATTCATTTAGGTGTTTTCCAATTTACTTAATGCTAAAGCTGTACAGGGAACTTTCCAGAGTGATTTTCAGTTTGCTTACTGCTAAAGCTGTATATGGAAATGTTCAGGCTGATTCTTTATACATATCTTTATACATATTTTTTGTTTGATTCTGATTCACAGCAATTCTCTTTGATTCTAGTTTTAACTTAATTCTGATTCACTTGAGTATTTTTCAGTTATAATGTCCAATTTGCTTATATACAAATGATTTCTCTCTGCTAAAGCTGTCCAGGGAACTTTTTCAGACTGATTACATTGATTCTTACAGCTGATTATTGTTAGAGATTTCCTGAATCCATTCAGATTCACTTTAGTTTTATTTTATTGTAATTTTTATTTCTGTTTTTCAGTTTTTATATCCAATTTGCTTACTGCTAAAGCTGTACAGGGAACTTTCCAGAGTGATTACACTGATTCTTATGACTGGATATTAATACAGATTTCTTGATTCGGTTCACATTCACACCAATTCTATTTAATTCTACTTTTGATTTGATTCTGATTCATTTGGCTGTATTTAATTTATAATTTCCATTTTCCTTATATATATTGTGACGAGCGTCCTGAGCTTCAATCAGCTTCGCCCTGGAAACATACACAGATCAGCTGCGCCTCCTCATCACTGGCTGATCGATCACAGCTGTTTCCACTCAGGCCGCGGCCAGATAAGCCGTGTGTGCCACACAACTGGGGAGACCTCTCCGCGAAGCACAAGCTAATGTTTGTTCTCCGTTTTCTTCTCCAGAGAGCAGCGTGTGACCGATCAGCCCTCACCGAGCATGGACCCGCCAAGTACTCGGAGACTGCACGAGCCCACGAACACCGCACGCTATTTGCAAGACCACTTCTCTATTTACCACGAACTGTCAATAAAATCCACCCTCCGGGGTATTCACTTCAGCCACCCTTGTCGCGTGATTCTTCACCCGCTCACACTGGTGGAGAATGTGGGCAGATCAAAGGAAGAATTACCGACAAGGAAGCACTTCTCACGGATTTTTTCTTTTTCTCTTTCTGTTACAGGCGTGCGCTCCTCCCCATCTCCGCTCAACAACGATGGAGGTGATTCTGCAGCGGCTCACGGAAGTGAGCATTCGCCAGCAACAGATCGTTGAACATCTCGCCACTCGGCAGGGGCAAACCGAGCAGGAAATCGTGGTGGTCCGTGCCGCCGCAGCCCACCGCGTCCCACCGCCGGATCCCCGTCTTCAAGTGACTCAGCTGCTGCCTAAGATGACGGCTCACAACGACATAGAAACGTATTTACAGATGTTCGAAACCACCGCGGTGCGAGAAGGATGGGATCGCGAGGATTGGGCACGGCTGCTGGCACCCCTCCTCACTGGCGAGGCACAACGTGCCTACTTTTCTCTACCAACCGCTCACGTCGATCAATATGACGAGTTGAAGAGGGAAATCCTCGGCAGAGTTGGATTGTCACCTATTAGTGCTGCACAAATGTTCCAGGAGTGGGAATATAAACCTCGCCAACCAGCCCGTGCCCAAGCGGCTGAATTAACCCGCCTCGCCCATCACTGGCTTCTAGACGGGGATCCGACAGCAGCCCAAGTTGCCGAGCGGGTAGTGGTTGATCGCTTCCTCCGAGCCCTACCGCGATCTCATCGTCAGGCAGTGGGAATGCGGAACCCCGCCACAACCGGCGAGTTGGTAGAAGCGATTGAGCTGGCGGATGCAACCCAACTGTGTGATCTCGGGGAGCGAGCGCTGCCATTTCCCTGGAGGGTGGCCCAGGAGCGGCGCGTGCTGGAGGGCACCCCTGCGAGCAATGAGCAGGCCGGCGGCTCCTGGTCTGCGGGACGAGCCCATGCCAACGAAAGTCCCCGCAACGCCCGCACGGACCTGGCTGGTGGGCTGTATCGTCCATCAAGACATACCGATAGGAGCTCCTCAGATGGAAGTAAAGATCAATGGTCGACCATGCCAAGCCTTGCTGGATTCCAGCAGCGCGGTCAGCCTCGTCCAGTCCAGCCTCCTCGCTCCGCGTTCGGAAACAAAAAGTTACATCCCCATCACCTGTGTTCATGGTGATACACGCCAGGTGCCAGCCCGGAGGGTGAACATCGCGGCCAGCACCGGCACTTGGCCAGTGGAGGTTGGGGTCGTCAAGTATTTACCCGTCCCCGTGTTACTTGGACGAGACTGGCCGGGGTTTGACCGCCTGCTTGCCGCCGCCACGCAGCCCGCCAGCCCGAAGAGGAGCCACCGTCGACAAAGGCCAACCAACAGGACATCAAGATGCCCCGTCCTGGTGGCCATGGACAGCGGGAGAGATGGTGAGTCCCCCTCTAAAAATTCTAACCTCTTTTATGATGTCTTTCAGCAGATAACGAGAGGGGGCCTTCGCCAAGGAGCAACACGAGGATGATCGGTTAAAGCACTGCTGGAGTCAAGTGCGGATAATCAAAGGCGAGGACGTACAACCCAGCCCTCACCCTCTCCCGCACTTTATTGTCCAAAATGGCCTGCTCTATTGTGTCGCCCAGCGGAGGGGGGGGGGGAAACAACTGTTAGTAGTTCCCCGCACCAAGACGGAGATGGTTCTGGAGCTGACGCACTCACACCCCACGGCAGGCCACCTCGGGGCCGCCAATACAATTCAACGCATCCGTGACCGGTTTCATTGGCCTGGCCTCGAGGCGGAGGTGAAACGGTTCTGCCACGCCTGCCCCACATGCCAGAAGACGTCACCCAAAATGCCTCCCCCCAGCCCACTGATTCCGCTACCCATCATCGAGGTGCCCTTCGAGCGCATTGGGATGGATCTGGTGGGCCCGTTGCCGAAATCTGCCCGGGGGCATGAACACATACTGGTGATTGTCGACTATGCCACCCGGTATCCAGAGGCAGTACCTCTTCGGAAAGCCACCTCCAAAGCCATCGCCCAAGAGTTGTTCACACTCTGCAGCCGAGTCGGCATCCCAGCAGACATCCTGACCGACCAAGGGACCCCGTTCATATCCCGGCTAATGGCTGACCTGTGCCGCCTGCTCCGCGTGAAGCAACTGAGGACCTCCGTCTACCATCCACAGACTGACGGCCTGGTCGAACGCTTCAATCAAACCCTGAAGCAGATGCTGAGGCGGGTGGCAGCCGAAGATCGACGCGACTGGGACCTGATGCTGCCGTATGTCCTTTTTGGTATTCGGGAGGTTCCTCAGGCTTCCACCGGCTTCACTCCGTTTGAGCTGCTGTTCGGGCGGCGGCAACCCCGTGGGCTCCTCGACGTTGCCAGGGAGGCCTGGGAGTGGCAACCAGCACCACTACACTCTGTAGTCGAGCACGTCAGGGGCATGAGGGAGAGAATCGAACGGGTCATGCCATTAGTCCAGCAGTGACAGTACAACCGGAAAGTCCAACCACGGGAGTTCCTGCCGGGCGACCACGTCATAGTCCTGGTCCCCAACACCGCATGTAAGTTCCTGGCCACTTGGCAAGGCCCCTACACCGTCCTGGAAAAAATTGGACCAGTCACTTACCGAGTGCGCCAACCTGGGAAACGGAGAGAAGAGCAACTGTACCACATAAACTTACTGAAAAAGTGAATGGGAAACCAGGACCAGGTTGCTGCCCTCGTCGCCTCAACTCCTGTGGTTGTCGATATGAACCCTTTGCTGACTCCTGCTCAGAAGACCGAGATGCAACACCTGGTCAGTCAGTTCTCTGATGTGTTCTCCACGCTCCCGGGACAGACCGCCGTGATACAACACGACATCCGAACACCACCTGGAGTCATCGTTCGGCAACGTGCCTACCGGATCCCTGAGGCTCGCCGGCAAGCGGTTGAGGAGGAAGTCAAACAGATGCTCAAGTTGGGGGTGATTGAACCATCATGCAGCCCATGGTCCAGCCCTATCGTCATGGTCCCAAAGCCTGACGGCACCCTCCGCTTCTGCAATGACTTCAGGAAGCTCAATGAAATCTCGGAGTTTGACAGCTACCCAATGCCCAGGGTGGATGAGCTCCTCGATCGCCTGGGGAGGGCCCGGTTCATCTCCACCCTCGACCTGACCAAGGGCTACTGGCAGGTACTGCTCATGGAAGATGCAAAACCCAAGACCGCCTTCTCGACCCCCAGTGGCCATTGGCAGTACCGGACCCTCCCCTTCAGTTTACACGGAGCCCCAGCCACTTTTCAGAGAATGATGGAAATCCTACTCCGATCAGGCGTACGCCGCAGCCTACCTTGACGACGTAGTCATCCATTCTGAGCATTGGGAGGACCATCTGGACCGTCTGCGGAGGGTGCTAACGGAGTTACGAAGGGCTGGACTCACCGCCAACCCCCGCAAGTGTCACCTGGCCCTCTCCGAAGTGAAGTACCTGGGGTTCCAAGTGGGTCAAGGGTTGATTAGGCCACAAGAAAAGAAGGTACAGGCCGTCCATTTGGCGCCACGGCCTACCACAAAGACCCAGGTATGAGCTTTTTTGGGGTTGGAGGGATATTACCGCTGCTTCATCCCCAACTTCTCCTCTCTCGCTGCCCCCCTGTCAGACCTAACCAGGAAGGGACAGCCAGAACAGGTGACCTGGACCCCGAAAGCAGAAGCAGCATTTTCAGAGGTCAAGCGGGCCCTGACCTCGGAACCAGTGTTACGTTCCCCAGACTTCAGCTGTCCCTTTCTGTTACAGACGGATGCCTCCGATACAGGACTGGGGGCCGTCCTGTCCCAAATCCAGGAGGGCGAAGAGCATCTGGTCCTGTACATAAATTGAAAGCTGACCCCTACTGAGAAGAAATATGCAGCAGTCGAAAAGGAGGCTCTGGCCGTGAAGTGGGCAATCCTGGAGTTGCGCTCAGTCTCCTGGGCCGGAAATTCACCCTCCTGACAGACCATGCACCCCTCCAGTGGATGGCAAAGGCGAAGGAGACCAATGCCAGGGTGACCCGTTGGTTTCTCGCACTCCAGGATTTCCACTTCACCGTGCAACACCAGGCTGGAGCCGCCAACACCAACGCAGACAGCCTCTCCAGAATTTGGTCAGCTTTCGCAGGTCTGGCAGGGGTCACTCCCCACCCACCCCCTATGTCTCCCCTGCTGTCCTCTTATGTATCCCGCAGGGCCAGGACAACGTCCCGAGCTTCAATCAGCGTCGCCCTGGAAACATACACAGATCAGCTGCGCCTCCTCATCACCGGCTGATCGATCACAGCTGTTTCCACTCAGGCCGCGGCCAGATAAGCCATGTGTGCCCGCGAAGCACAAGCTAATGTTTGTTCTCCGTTTTCTTCTCCAGAGAGCAGCGTGTGACCGATCAGTCCTCACCGAGCACGGACCCGCCAAGCACTCGGAGACTGCGTGAGCCCACGAGCACCGCACGCTATTTGCACGACCACTTCACTATTTACCACGAACTGTCAATAAAATCCACCCTCCGGGGTATTCACTTCAGCCACCCTTGTTGCGTGATTTATATATATATATTGTCACGGGTGGGAAGGAAGACAGGTTAGAAAACTCACAGTTTAGCCCCGGAGGGTGGATTTATTAACAAACGTAAGGCAAAAGTGAAAGTGAAAGTGATGGCCGCTGGCTGAGTGAGGCTCGTGACGATCGGTGCTCTTCAATCTTCGTGTTCGGTGCAGATCCAGTGAAACGTGGGGGAATCAGTTCAGCTGCTGTCTGGGAGAGAAGAGAGAGAACCATTAGTCTGAGCTCGTAGGGAGATCGTTTCTCAACTGAGTCAGCCGGCACGCGGCTTATGAGGACGCCGGCTGATGAGGCGCAGCTGAGACTGATTCCCGTGTGATGAGCGTGAGGGCGTGGATCTCGTTGGTTTCCAGGGCGACGCTGATAGCCGTGCGGGACGCTCGTCACAATATATATATATATCATATAAAAGAAACCCTCTCTCTGCTGAAGCTGTACAGGACAGTGTTTCAGACTGATTCAAAAACATATAAAACTGAATTATAAGAATCATTTGTTTTGTGAATCAGGCTACATTATTTGTGCTGCATGTTTTTAATTCACTAATGAGAACTAGCTCATAAGAGTCATTTCTTTTAAATCAGACTTGTATGATTTTTGTCAGAGTAAAATTTTCATCCTACTACTGTACAAATCAATATCAGGAATTAAATAAAAAACAATAATAAAATCAATATTTTCATCTAGTGCTATTTAAACATTTAGAAGATGTTTTTTAAGTGATTGAAGATATAGATTTGATTTGAATTGATTTATACAATCCCTGGGAATCAAAGCTATTTACCCTTGGTATTGCTATGTCATACTTTACTGTTTGAGATGCACAGATTTTCCCCTTAAAACCAGGACAGAACGTGTCTAGGTTTTGTCTAGGCCTTGAGACTCCTATGAGGGTGCTTTCTTCTTTGAGGAAAGACTGTTGTGATATGCCCTAGGCTGTTGAGTCCAGTGTGTTTCTAAGCCAAAAATGCCCTGGAAGAAAAAAGAACAATGCAAACAGGTAACATTAGGAGTGAGAAAAAGCAACCCTGTCTCTGGAGCTTGGCTAAGAAACAGAATAATGCTTGACACAGCTAACAAACCATGAGGTGCAATCGGATGAGGAGCAGTGGAGAAATTCAATCACATCAGTTTCTTATTCACATAGAGAGAGGGAGAGAGGAGAGAGGAGGGAGTTGAAGATATAGCAACACTAATGCAATCAACATCAGCTGAGTCAGAGCTTTGGCCTGGGATAAGACTCCGCACCAGCCGATCCATTCACCAGTAACACGGCCACTCAAAACACACACACACACACACACACACACACACACACACACACACACACACACACACACACACACACACACACAGTGTTGGGTTTACATGTTTTATGGGGACATTCCATAGGCGTAATGGTTTTCATACTGTACAAACTGTATTTTATATCGCCCTAACCCTACCCTACACCTAAACCTAGCCCTCACAGGAGATTGTGCACAGCTTTACTTCCTCAAAAAAACTCATTGTGCATTATTTATAAGCCTGTTTCCTCATGGGGACCTAAGAAATGTCCCCACAAGGTCAAAATCTACTGGTATTACTATCCTTGTGGGGACATTTGGTCCCCACAACGTGATGAATACCAGGTACACACACACACACACACACACACACACACACACACACACACACACAACACACACACACACACACACACACACACACACACACACACACACACACACACACACACACACACACACACACACACGCATTCTTGCTCTCATAGATCATAATGTGATCATCCTCAAGATTTTTCCCAGAGGATTTGATTAATGTTATTTCAAGTTCTATGCCCAGTCTTCCATGAGACACTTCAGTCATGCTTCTCAAGACTAGACTTAGTAATGACCAGCTGCATGATTTTAAAGCAGATAATTCAACCTCTTATTAATTTCAGTGGACCTGATATTTTCATTTGTTAGAACTTGAATGTAAAACTTCACTGTTAAAATTCAGCTCTTGAATGTAAAGATTAAAATCAATTTTATGAAATATTCTCTAACAGAGCTGGACAAATTTAAGAATTTATTGAGTGTGAATTTGAATAGATTTACAATTTTATTTTTTGGAATTTGGCCTTTAGAAGACATTCTAAGAAAACAAAATGTTTTCCATTATGATCCATTGTGTGTGTGTGTGTGTGTGTGTAATGTATCACAGTGGAAAATTATCATAAAATATACTGTAATTAATCATACATCATACACTAAAAAAAAAAAACTAGTACAAAGCTTGACTGGTATATATGATGGATCACAGTGGAAAATAATTATAAAATATACTGTAATTAATTATACTCTCTCAAAAATTAAGTACAAAGCTTGACTGGTACCCATATATATGATGGATAACAGTTGAAAATTATTTTAAAAATACTGTAATTAATTATACACTCTAAAAAATAGGTGCAAAGCTGGTACCCTAAGGTGCAAAAGCTAAAAGGTACAACTTTGTATCTTATTTACCCCTAAATTATACATATTCCTACCTTAAATGTAGTTCTTTAAAATGACATATTAAAGTACACATATTAGACATTTTCAGTTTTTGTCTAATAATACGAGGGTTTGTATAATATGCAGTATATTGACTTGCTAAAATTGTTTGTGTTAACACATTTTTGCTCATGGTGTCAGAAAAAATACAAGATTTTGTCTTGATATTTGCCTTCCTGGTGGGTCATCATGCTTCTTGGGCCGATCCTGCTGGGAAGCTGTTAATTAGCCGGATCTCTGTCAAAGCCCTGCCCGCCTGGTAGCCTTTAAGATCATGCATTAAGAAGTTTTAAAGCTACTTAGTCTCACACCAGAGAGATCTCATAGTTTGGATCCACCTCGCTTTATTGTATTTCAAAGTCATTTGTTTAGTAAAAGGAAAATGTGTTTTCTACATACTGTAGTGTCTAAAGAGACTATTAGAGCCACAGATTCCCATTATCTTACATCTATGTTATTCTTCTCCTCTCAGTGGTGGTCATGATGCCTCCTCATAGCCAAGGCAGGATTACAGATTGGGTATTTGAAGCCCACACGCTGGGGCCCCGGACCCTCAGGGGCCACATGCAGTGAGATTACGTATTAATCAAACAGCGGCGTCCCTCTTAAAGGGTAGGGGAGATCGGGGCACAACCTAACACTTTTTGTATTTCGCGGTTTATGTAAATCCACTTGGGGTTCAGAGTACAATTTTAATCCATATTATTTTCACACGTGTCTAGTACAAATATATCGCTTTGTTTCATATTTACAGTGTATACGTTCTTCGTTATTTACCTCAAAAGAAAGGAAGTGAAACGTGACAACATGCCCCGTAGGTGGGATACATTGTAACATCTGAGGGGCACGTTGTAACACGACAATATGACATCTTAAAATGTTATCTGATCGAATGAAAAAAATATACACAACAAACTAAAATATTTTGTCAGTAAAATACACGTGTGAACTTTTTCAAATGAAGTAATGACGTTTTTTTAAAAAATAAAAATGATCTAATTTTGGAGTTTGACAATGAACACATCGCAACAATTGGAACAGCCCTGATCGCAACACACAGCTGTACAGTAGTTCAAAACAATGTGGACAAATAAATGAAACACATTTAGACATTCAGAAAAACACTCTCCTCCCTCCACACACAACTCTCATAGAACACGACACACATAAACCAGCCAAAATGCTTTACCTTTCTTGAAATAATAACTTCTGAACATTAAACATTGATCGTCAGCCTTTACCAGTTTCTTGTGGTTTCTTATCAAAATCCTTAGAAGTAAATAGTGTAAATTGCATCGCTAATGTCATAGAATAGCATAGTTTAATAACAGCGGGGCATATTGTAACACAATGTTACAACGTTCCCCATCGACTGGAGTTTAAAACAGGTTACTGTCTTCTGCTGGTTTGCGAAGCATTAATAAACTATCTAAACTGATAAATAACAAATTGGGGATTAAAATAATAGCAGTTTTGTCTAATTTTAAATGAATACTAAAACCTGAAATGAAAATTTTACTTCATCCAGAAATGTACTTTTACTATGGTAAAATAAATATTCAGCGATATCTTCAAAATGCTTTTGAATTTTGGTGATCTTTTTTCTCTGCATAGTGTTGCTATGGCAACTAGTAAATACCGTAAATTTGGTTATGCTAGCGTGTGTGGAAATATTTGAACCACGTGTGTTACAATTAACCCCGCGTTAGGTTGTGCCCCGCTCACCCCTACCTATTATGCAAAAATCACTTTTATTTTACACCGTTGTGTGGCTGCAGTGGCTGAAAACAACCAGCCTATAGTGGTAAAAATCCACCCACTCCACAATTCCAGATTTCTCCCTACGTTGATGTTATCGTAGAGAGAAATGGCGCCCATTTGTGATGATCTCTGCCCTATTAGCATAAACACAGTTCTTATGTGAGAAGCAGCAGTCCGCCATTACAGTTTTCTTGCTGTAGCTGCTGGAAATATACACCAAAGAGGCCTTACAAGTGTTATGTTTTGGGATGCACCAACGAACATAGAAGTCTCCATAGACTCCTTCCATCTGAGCAGCTGAGGACACTGAGTTAAATTTTTGAAGGAAATGTCCCATATATGTTTAGGGATCAATACCAATGCTTTGCTTGTGAACGTCAGCTCCAGACAAAGTAAGTGTCATACAAGTAAGTGTTTGTTTTCCAAATTGCCTCTCTGAAAAGGCTCCTTAGCACTCTGTAAGATTAAAGTTGCTAAAGCTACCATTGTCGCTGCCTGTTTTCACTGATGCTGCCTTCAAATGCTACCAGAATGATCGTAAATAGGAATGTGGTAGTTAAATTTTGCATATGAAAGGATTGTGAAGTTGACTGCGTGAATTTGTCAAGCTCATAATCACAAGTGGGACTTATAAAGTTTGTGATAGCACGCAATAGCACCATGTGACAGTTATGTCCTTATTTTTTATTGTGCCATCTGTGTCATTCATTAACGTGCATTTATTATGCACAGTACAATCAGATGACTGTCTTTTAAACTGATTCCCGTTCGAACATACAAGACTGAACACCCCTACTGAGAGTTTCTGACATTTTCAGTGCGTGAGATTGTCCTGTTTTGTTTTTACCACCGGATTTTGAAGCTCTGCCCTCTTCTGAAAAGGGGGTTGGGAGCACCACCTCATTTGCATTTAAAGTGACAAACAGAAAAACTGCACATTTTTTTTTGCTTATACTTATATTAAGCTATAAAAAATTATCTTGCGGGTATTTTGAGCTAAAACTTCATATATACACTCTGGGGACATCAGAGACTTATTTTACATTTCTGCCACAGCCACCCTTCTAGAACGGCACAGGGGCCCCTGTATGTTTCATGTATTTGTACAGTGCCTTGCGAAAGTATTCATACCCCTTCATTTTTTATGTTGCTGCCCAATGTTAAACTGTTTTTAACAGAATTGTAACTTCATAAATGTATTAAAAATAAAAAAACTGAAATAGGTACACTGCATAAGTATTCATACCCTTAACGCAGTACTTAGTTGAAACACCTTTACACCCTCAATTGTTTGGGGGTTATTATGCAAGAAGATTTGCACATTAACATTTGGAAATTACCTGCTATTCTTCACCTCACCACTTCACCTCTCAAGCTCTGTCAGCTTGGATGGGGTCTGGCAGACATTTTCAGGGTTCCAAGCTACTCTTGCTGTGTGCTTAGATTCATTGTACTGTTGGAAGGTGAATCTTCTGTCTGAGGTTCTGAGTCTCAATATTTTGGTGCATTGAGCTTTTCTTCTCTTCTGATGAGTCCGTCAGTCCCTGCCACTGCAAAACAGCCCCACAGCATGAGGCTGCTATGCTTTACTTTTGGCATGGTACTCTCCAGGTGATGAGCTTCCTGATTTCCTTCAAACATACACAATCTTGTTTCTGAGTGTCTTTTAGGTGCTTTTTTCCAATTGTGTTTTCATGTGTCTTTACTGAGGAGAGGATTGAGTCTTGCCACACCACTATAAAGCCCAGATCGGTGAAATGTTTCTCCTATCTCCACATATAATCATGGAGCTCAACTAGATCACCACTCAAGCCAAAACCTTTTTTTGCTTTGCCATTATGGTGTATGGAGTGTAGATTGATGTGTAAAAAGTAACTTAAAGCAGTTTAACATAAGGCAGCAACATGAAAGAATGAAGTGGTATGAATACTTTCGCAAGACACTGTAAGGGCCCCATATACATTAGTAGCCATTTCTGTAATATGTCTATCTATCTATCCATCTATCTATCTATCTATCTATCTATCTATCTATCTATCTATCTATCTGTCTATCTATCTATCTATCTATCTATCTATCTATCTATCTATCTATCTATCTATCTATCTATCTATCTATCTATCTATCTATCTATTTGTATGTCTATTTGTATGTCTGTTTATATCTCTTTCACGGCCACTCTGAGCCGAAGTCAGTCTTTCATTCGTGAATCCTATGTGAGCTTCTCTTTTTTTAGGTGTTGTTGTACCCATCTAAAAGAAGCGTTATGGACCCTGACACAGTAGCAGCGGTCCCATTCGGCGTAGTGACATCTTATTAAAGCGGCACCACGTAATCCTACCAACACCCTCCCTTGCTTTAAATCCGCTCGTCCGGTGCAGTTCCGTAGACGCACAGCCTCCTCCTCCAGCAGAGCAGCGCCGCGGCTCGTGTTCCTACGGTAACATGGTGTGCACCGCGCGGCAGCAGTAGACAGTATCGCTGGACCGTAAGAAAAGGCGCTCACGCTGCTTGTCCTGCTCTCCTTCCACAACATATCAACACATCGAGGGAAACTTCGCGTTTCTTGCACACGGTAAGCCCGATATGACGGCCAATCAAAGCGCCCTGCTTACTTACTGTAAAATATTCATTTTTTTTTTAATTCTTAATGACGGAACGTTGGCTCTCTTCTTGCAGTGAGTCTGTGTTGTCAAACAGCATCCCATCATAGGCACGGGGGAAATAACGGGCTCTGTATGGGATACGGGGAACGATTGAAAATGAAACATATAGTTGCAAACAAATGTAATTAAAAAAAAGACAGCATAACGCGGATGTAAAACAACGCATTTGATGGACAGTTCACAACACAGGATTGGGGTCATTGTGCAGCCTCCATGTCGTGTGAACAGCACTTTATGAATGAATTGATAGTTTTGTGATTATGACCCATCTAAAAGGAATGTTTAGATGGGTCAGGGGTCGCGCTCGACGGATGTGCGCGCTTCCAGTAATTCTGTTTGGACAGTCAGGCGATGCTATTGTTCAAACTGAGCTTCTGAAGAGCCTGAGGAAGCGGGACACGAATCCTGCGCAGGCTGCTGGGATCAGTCATTAGCCTGCTCGAAAAGTGGCCAGTGCACAATAATTCTGAAGCAGTGTAAATTGAATTGTTATGAAGGGTAGCATACTGTTCGGCAACCCGCAGTAGACTCCAAAACAGCAGGCTACGATGTCAACAATCAACAATAATCTTAAAAAAGTGACATGTTTACGTTTGTGCTGCAGCACGACTGAGTGAGTGTATGTTTTATGACGCACTTTTACGATGCTTTTAAAATAATCACCTAATTATTTAATCGATTCGATTAAAGATATAAAGAACATAAGAGCAGGCTATATATTATACTAATAGCTAGTGTACCATTGGCTACTGTACGATATTTATGAAACCCCTGCTACCAACAGACGGCAGCATATTTCGTATTGCTTCACAGTTATTGAATAAAAAATATATATAACATATAAGACGACAGTTACAAATTTAAGTGATTTAGTCGTGATTGCATGAATATTTTAATAAACACATAACAATAATGAAATTTTAGTGGAAAGTTCTAGTCTTGGTCATTTTATTGACATTTCTATATGCATATTTCATGTAGGCTATACAGTCAAACCAAAATTTATTCAGACACCTTCAACATTTCTCACATTGTCACAGTTTATTTGCTATAGTTTAGAAAATGGTAAAAAAATATGACAAGAACTCAGAGTTAAACTGTGTCAGAACAAATTCATCTTGATAATGTCAGAATGGATTTCAATCAACCAAAAATTGTGACAGCCGTTAGTATGACAATATTTATACATCAACACACACACACACACACACACACACACACACACACACACACACACACACACACACACACACAAAACTTGCATTAGCAATTAAAGAACAAACCACTTAAGCAAAACATGGTCAGGTCAAAGTGTCTGAATAATTTTTGGTCACACATTTTTTAAAATAAATTTTACTGGTAGTCTACTCTATAAGAATTTTTGGATAAAATATGTCACAGTTTACTTTATTTTGCTATCCTCACTTACATAAATGAACTATAGTTCTGCACCCACTTGTAAAAAAATATAAAAAATTATATCTGGTGTCTGAATATATATGAAACTAAATTTTCTTTTTAAAAACCTCAAATTCTGATAAATCTGATTTTGGTTCCTCTTTTTTTAATTTGAGTGAGACATTCAAATTGAACTTGCATATGAATGGGGTTTTCTCCCTGCCATTGATGTTGGTGAAGGCTACGGTTATGTAAGAAGATAAGAGTGGGAAAGGCGGGCTCATCTGTAGCAGTCTGTTTGTAATCAGGCTGCTGGTCCCACCGAATCCCTTCAGGACACGCTTTATTCAAAGTCACACATTGATCGATTGAAGGGGGTTATGACATCAGTTCAGGGTGGAGGCAGGGATTTCTTTTTGCGTCAGATGTGCTGGTAAGTGTGTGAGATTAATGTTCGCATAGGGGCTCATATGATGTGGTTGAGCTGTCAGAATTTTCAAAAAAAATTTATACAACAGAATTGTTACAGTTTTTTATTATAATTAGTTTATATTGATTAAACAGGGCTGTGAAGACAAAAAAACAACATAAATGTATTTAAAAAAATGTGCATGAAACTTCCGTGCTATATTCCAAGTCATAATGATGAACAGATTCAATTTTACCTAATGTTAAAAAAAAAAAAAAAAAACACTGTCGTGGGAAGAGCAGCATAATCATGTTTTAAAAATCTCTATTTTTGTGTTCAGTGGAAAAAGTAGGTCTGAAGCAGTGAGTGAATAATTACATATTTTAGATTTTTGGATGAACCACTTCTTCGAAGAAAATTTCCTTTGAAATTTACTTTGCGTCTAAGTGTAGACTGAGAAAATAGAAGATGACAGTGACTCAAGGGCTCTGTAGTTTCTTCATGCTATTAACAGAACCATTTAAAGTATGTGATCAGTGCTTGAGACACATGATGCATTGCCTCTGTGAGGCTAGAATCTCCCGTTGGGGCTTTTCCTCGGATTTCTCTTAGAAATCTCGTGGTCTCATTAGCTGTCTCATTAGTTTTCACTCTGCTGTTTTCTTTAGTGGCTCGAAGCGCATGATCCTCTTTGGCATTGGTGAAAGAGGCTGAATGGAAGGTGGATCTCATCCACTTTGTTCATTTTCATCAATAAGTGAGGGTATATGCACTCTCTGCAGAGAAGCTGTGGTTTACTGCATATAAAATGTAACTTTATGACACACGTTATAGCGGAAACACTGGTCCATAAAACATCCACATTACTGAGTTAATGGACATTAGTGAAAATATTAGTCATGGCACTTAATCTGAGATAAAGATGACATTCATGGTAGTTGTTAGAATAAATTAAAGTGCCCTTTGTAATTAAGATCATCAAGATAAAAATATGGAAATCAGATCGGAGGTGCACTACGTGCCATTACTTCCGATACAGCAGGGAGACTGCAATCAAGAAGACCTACAGAAAGTTTTTAGAGGCATGTTTGGCAATTTCTGATTTCACTTTTTCCACTGTAGTATGACTCAGCGTTATACTGTTCATTTGAACACTGTGAGTAACCAAGCCCTGCGTGTGCCTTTCACCTGACCACTGCGTTCCACTCAGCCCAATTGTGGCTTCGCTGTGGGATGTGATTGTGAGTTTGAGAACCTTTTCAAGGGAGGATGTGGCTTTTGCCTCCCCACTGAGATGTTCTTGCTTCCTTTTTCCATAGTATACCCAGATCTAGCCTTACCCTGCGCCTTCCATTAGGCTGCTGAAAGAGAGGCCAATTACTCTCAGCAGCCGCGCTGTGGTTGATTCTAAGGAGCTCTCTCAGAATCGCTATGTTGTTCTACTGGGAAAGCGTGTGTGTGGTAGGATGTGTTGTTGTGGGCTCAAGTGTTTCTTGGTGAGCCTCTGTCTGTGAGTAAATGCAATCAGTGTCATGCTGTTTTCTAAGCTCGCTGGCTGCATAGAAACTTAAGACCACATAAAGTCTGTGACTGTTGTTGAAAATGGTTGAGTGCCCTGCTTAAGTATGGTAACCCCCGGACTGAAATGCGAAGTTGTCTCAAGTACTTCTGTCTGCTTTTCTGTGAGGTCATACTGACCAGCAGTTCTTCTGTACATCCAGTCTGACGTAGTTTTGGCTCTTTCAGTGGATCTTCCCACTGTTCAGATGGTCTGGCTAGTTTTCAGCGTGAACTGGGCCCTGGTGAGTCAGTTCCTTTTGCTGTCATATCTTGGATGACCTTTCATTGACACTGGGGAGTTAGAAGGACCTCTTGAAGTTGATGAGAGCTATACTTGGTGTTTTAGAATGACTTAGCTGCTGACGGAGATAAGAAGTGGAAAAGTCATTTGCGTAGGGGTTTCCTCATTTGAGAAATTTAGAGACCAACACTGAAGAAACTGAGAACAAGAAAGTGGTGTAGCGGATTCAAGTTGCAATTTTAAATAAAAGTTGCATCAACTAAAAATGAATTAAGTCATTGTTGTAAAAAAGACAATGATCAACATGTCTTCATAGTGAAATCTAAAGTAAAATTTGAAAATACTGACTGTTTAAATAACTTGAGAAAAACTGTTGCCAACAGAATTCTGAGATTTTTAAATTATTGCATTTTTTTTCATTTAGATTTTTTACATTATTTTGTTACATTTTAGCAATTTTAACAAATATGCATAGTCCAGTCAGTGGTTTAAAAAATAGTAAAAAAAAGCGATATCACAATATGATTATTTTATATAATCACAAATTTTATTTCATGGCAACAATGTATATAACAATATAGTTATTTTTATTTTAAATAAGTTCTTTATGATATCAGCATTTTTCATACCATAGAAATTTCATAATTCTGGACACCAGTGTCAATATCACAAAATACTAATACTAGACAAAAACAAAAAAAACAAAAACAAACTTAGGCTCACTGAAGACAAGTAAAGACAATTAAATGATAATAAGAAACTAACTACAATTGACAGGACAAAAACTACAGCAGAACAAATAAATAAGAAATGCTACATACGTTAAAAAAAGAAAACAAATATATAAAAACACTACATATTTTTTACTGTGTAAATTAAATGTATGTTCATTCTTATAAAAGTTAAAAAAGTTATTTATTAAAGAGCAGTGAGTAATATTCTCTCTTTTGTTGTTTGATTAACACGAATAACATGTTAGACAGTGGGAATATTAGACTGCTGTCTCTTTAAGAGCTGCCCGGATCCAATATACAGTTGAGGTCAAAAGTTTACATCCCCCTTTCAGAATCTGCAAAATGTTAATTATTTTACCAAAATAAGAGAGATCATACAAAATTAATAGTTGCATTATTAGTTGTCCTTAGTGTGAAAAAAATGGATCTGAACAGTCATTGTTGAAATAGGTTCAAATACACAAAAAACTGGAAAACCAAAGAACGAACAAGGGATTCATGAAAACTGTACAAAACAAAAAAACTAAACAAAAAAATAAATAACTGAACAAAAAATAATTTAGGTAACAACACAGTATTAAGAATCAAGTGGATGTAAACTTTTGAACAGGGTTGTTTTTATAAATTTAACTATTTCTCTTGTGGACTATATGTAAGCATCTTTTATGTGAAATATCTTATTTAGGTCAGTACTAAATAAACAATAACATGCATTTTGTACATTTGACACATACAGGTGTGTGAATCGGCAAAAATAACTCAGTTCAATATAATAACTCATTCAGTATTCCCGCGCTCTATGAGCACTGTTCACATGCTCTCAGACTGTACGCGAATATAGCTAAATGAGTTCTCTTTCACTGATTGCTTTTAAATGGCTTAAAATGTGTGCAAATTATATGTTTTCGAGACCATGTAGCACAGCAACGTCACATGACCGTGTAACGGCCATAGAAACGATAGTCCAAAATCTCTATCAGTTTACGAATTTCTACCAGTTAATCATGTCCACCGGTATATTGTCCACCCCACTATAGATATGGTGCCTTGTTAAAATCATATGACCAACCGATTTTTACAAAGCCATACATAATGCAAAACCTTTTGTTGTTACGTAGTTTGTCATCCATGCCACTAGGTGTCATTATAAAGTTCAAGACCACTGTTGTATCAGTTGTTTAGGAAGATGAATGAAAGCCAGCGAAGCCAGAAACAGTGCACTTTTAAAAATGCTGATAGAAAATGACTCCTTGAGCATTACTTGCATATTTGCTCCAACACAACTGGAAGATTCTATTGAAAAGCTTGATTAGGTGTGTATAATTTAAGTTGGAGCTAAATTCTGCTGGACTTTGGCCCACCAGGACACTTTAAAGTAAATCACAATGACTTTTATAATCTATTCACTCCCTACTGTCATTATATAGTGAACGCATATTGTCAGTATTCCCGAAGGATCTATGGATACTAATATACAAAATGAGAGCAACCGTTGAAGGTCAACGCACGCAATTAGTTTTCAGACACTCATGGTCTGATACACTGCTGTTGAGTCATACCAAGACAGTGTTCTAGTAGACAAGTGAGATCAACACAGTTTACACAGACACAACCCATTACAGGATCAAAGTAAGCCAACCGTGTGGCACATTTGATCCCAGGCATGGGGATTGTGGGGGTTCGCTTCCTGCTCTGAGACTGTGTGCTGTGCTACATGATAGCGGTTGAAGGAGAAATTCGTGCTGAGGGGGCAATTTGTGTTCTGACGAAAGGGGATGTGTATTTTTAGTCTTGGCCTCATCACGACAGGAAATGGGATAGTGGGCTCCATAATGTCTCAAATAACATACTTTTTGAGACATTTCTGTTCCCCTTTCTCCCAACCCTTAACACAGTTTCCCAAGCCCTCCCACTAAACAATAGGTGGAACAGTTCATCCTTATTTGGGAATATCATTGCAGTAGCGTGAAGACCTCATATAGCTTTAGCATATAGATTTGTGTATTGCGATACAGAATTGGCTATTGAAATAGCCGTCTTAAGTAATACACATTCACACTCAATGATTCCTTGTTAGTGTATCATCTTTCAACAAGGAGTTTGAATTCAGATCTCAGGTGTAATAGGAAAGAGTTACTTGTCTTGCTGTACTGTAATGGGACGTGCTGAGGTTAGCATGCTGGGCTGATGTCTGGACATCCATAAGGGTCAGCACTTTGAAAATCTGGCTGTGACTGGCCACTTTGAAGCCTGTTTTGTTCATTGTCGGAGACCTGCGAAATGAGAGATCAGTTCTCCTTGACCTGAATACTACGATGCCCTGGGCAATTAAGGTGTGGTGAGAATAATTACGATGTGGGATGGAGGATGTCCTCTGAGTCTGGCACATTTTAGCGTATAGTGTTAAAAATGGGAATGAGCTGCGCTACATTCTGCTTCCATTAATGGAAACTTCCACAAAATCTGTTGTACTCTCTGCTGTGACAAAAAAATCACAGAATAAATTGAGAGCAGATTATCTCTATGAACATGAAGAGGCTTTACTTTTTTTTGCTTGTAGTCCACTTATATGGGTTACTAAGTGTTCAGCGATATTAGTGGTTGCCTGCGTTTTTGGCCAACACTAATATGTCTAATATACAGTTGAGGTCAAAAGATTGCATACACCTTGCAGAATCTGCAAAATGTTAATTATTTTACCAAAATAAAAAGGATGATGCATGTTATTTTTTATTTAGTACTGACCTGAATAAGATATTTAACATAAAAGACATTTACATATAGTCCACAAGAGAAAATAATAGTTTATTTATAAACACGACCCTGTTCAAAAGTTTACATACACTTGATTCTTTATACTCAGTTGTCACCTGAATGATCCACAGCTGTTTTTTTTTGTTTAGTGATTTTGTTCATGAGTCCCTTGTTTGTCCTGAAGAGTTGAACTGCCCACTGTCTTCAGAAAAAACCTTCAGGTCCCACAAATTCTTTGGTTTTTCAGCATTTTTGTGTATTTGAACCCTTTTCAACAATGACTGTATGATTTTGAGATACATCTTTTCACACTGAGGACAACTGAGGGACTCATATGCAACTATTACAGAAGGTTCAAATGCTCACTGATACATGCATATGGTGCATATTACTGCAGTTTCCAACAGAAATGAACACTAGAGTACACCTTTGTACACAGTTATGATCATAGTTCCATATGTTTCGCTTTCTGGATCTAACAAGATTGCTCGGTAGCTCAGCCGGCACAGAATTGGACTTAGGATGCGGAATCATTGGGTACAAATATTGTGAAAAACATGACTCACAATGAAAGAGAAGAAAGATGAGAAATCGAAAAACTAAGCTGAAATGGCATGTTTTTGTTCATACCATCAGGTAGGTTTAGGTGTAATGCACATGGTACTTTATTTTAAAACATCACAGAGCATTAGATTTATAACGTCACTCAAAGGGCATTACAAGTCAGAACTGCAGTCACACGTACAAAAATCAACGTCAGCTAAAATGTACTATATGTACGTTCAGCTGTTCTGTAATATGAAAAGGAAGGACTGTATTTCACTGCTTTTTGCAAGCAAATACTATTAATAATATTGTTCAACATGACCACAGTGTTTTTTTTCTTTTGTGTAGGTTTCAACTGAAAATGAGTCAGGCAAACTTAAACATATTGACAAGCAAGACAAAGGCAAAGAAAAAACTTACAAGCTAACATTGTTTACACCGTTTCATCATCTTAAGTTGTAGTTAACGCAATATGACACTGGACTAAGGGCCTTTTTGAATCCTATCCAAAAGGAACATCCTCAAAACAGAGTTAAATAAAGCTCTATAAAAATCACCCACAAGCTTGTTTAGGTTTGTGTTTATTTAAACGTGCCAGCCTGAGGATGTGGACCAAGGTTTCTTACAGATCCTACTAAACATCTTCGGCATTTTAGGAAGTTTTTCCTCGCTGCCGTGGGTTTCCTGCTGGGGTTTTCAAAGCAGTATTCCATGTACAGATGCTTTGGAGTGATCTGTATTGTCAGATTGGTTAAATATAGTTTAAATAAATTTGAATTGAAAATCCCTGATGTGATTTAGCTGTAGCCACAGAGACTACAGCTGGTGCTCTTCTGCTAATGCTCTCTCTCCACTGTCTGCTTTTTCATTCCTCATTAGTGCATTCTGAAATGTTGGTAATGGAGGCTTAGGGAACATGTCCGTAGCTTGACTCAATATGACAATTGGAACAAGCGTCTGTCGGAAAAACAGATGTGATTTGTATGTCTAGCAGTTGTTAAGTGCCTGAAGACCACCAGAAACCAGGTTAGCAGAATTCACAAGCTCAGACAAGTGACTGCAGGCTGAATCTTAGAGCGCAGAGATGGCCCAATCAGTCTTGCTGTTTTTATGCAATTGTCAGCAGGAAGACCTGTTCTTCTTGCCTCCGGGAAACTGGACCAACTTCTGGCCTTACTGAAGTAGTGCAAGAATGAGATCAAAGATAATTCTTTTAAACTGTAATATGTAGTGCTGGGCAGTTTGACTAAAATTCTGTATCATGGCTTTTTCCTGACTGTGTCTGAATATAAATCAGAATGCATTAACAGTTTCAGAACCTCTGCATTTTAATCACGATCCTAACAAGCATGCTACATATCCACCTTTTTTTCCCCCATGAGAGTGGCCATGGCCACTTGTAAATTTCCTATATTATTTGAATGCATTATCTAATTTAAGGGGTCATTGGATGCCCATTTTCCACAAGCTGATATGATTCTTTAGGTCTTAATGAAAAGTCTATAACATATTTTGATTAAAATTTCTCAATGGTAGTGTAAAAAACACTCTTTTTACCTTGTCAAAATCAGCCCTGTTTAGAGCGAGCTATTCTGTTGCATGTTCCTTTAAATGCTAATGAGCTCTGCTCACCCCGCCCCTCTCTGCCATGGGACGATGAGCCGTAATGTTTACTTTAGCCACATTGAGCCTTGTTTAGTGGCTAACAAGCACATTATTAAGAAAGACCATTTGCAAAGATGCATAAAAAACCCTTATACTGACTTCTGCTGTGGGTGAAGCTGCATCACAAATGATTTGCACAAATATTTACACATACGTAGATCGGGATCGGTGCTTCCCTTTCAAAAACGAAAGTAACGTCAATCCTCTGTGTCTTAAGTGGCTCAGATGTCAGAAGTAAATGACGACTGCTATGTTCATTATTACATCCAACAATAGAACACCTCAATCGTAGTCGGACTGTTTCAGCTCGGTGAGGGCGGGTCTAAGGTAAGGCGCTCATGTCAATCAACTATCGTGGTAGCAGCCTCTATCGATGTGTCGTCACACCAACAAGAAGCTGAGAATGACCTGATTTTAAAAAGGGGATATTACTTTTAAAGATTAAAAAAGTACCACTGGGTGGATTTTTATCATTGTAGGGTGGTTGTGTACACAAACTGCCAACACACATTAATGTTCAAACAACATTTAAAAGTAAGTTGCATCCTATGGCCCCTTTAAGAGCACACTGGTTTGTAAAGCAAACAGTTTTACCATTTACTGCACATTGTAATTCTTCTCGTTATTTCCCTATAGCGGATAATGAACTGGAAGTCTCACCCATAGGCTTACTTCTGCGTTGAATGATGTTGAATGTAGATTGTATAATTTCAAAATTTATAGCAATGGTCAGACCTTAGCTCTGTGATTGACAGGATGATGTCTTTAAAAACTGAATTGCTTACAACCTTGATCACCTCCTTCACTAATAAGATCAGACTCTCTGCGAAAAGCTATTTGTGTTCCTCGAGCTAGTACACTGAGAGCTGATGCTCAAATCCCAGTCAGTGGGATTTACAGCTGCAGAAGGACTTGTGCAACAGGTAACTCCAGAGGGATGAATGATACGCTGTCTCCGCTTCACTCCACTGCATTGCACGTCCCAGAGGAAAAATGGGAAATCCAAAGCAGAAGTTACATTCTAATTACGTCGCCTCCGTAATTCAGGTTCTCCAGATTTAACATTCGGACCGCAGTGCAGAAAATTACCATAAGCCAAACCCTTAAAAACGAGGCTACTGAAACTGTGCCCTGGTCGCCCTGTCTGTTTCCCTACCCTGATCGTGACTAATGACCTTCAGGCCCAGTTTGAGGAGATACTGTAGATCTGGGGAATGGGCAGCAGCAGGCGGCTCCACAGCCCTGCGAGGTGATTTATGTGTTTGTGTCTTCTCGTGGCTGAACAGTCAGCCAGTGCTAGACTGGTTGGCAGGAGACCGCCACCAAATCTGGCAGCGGGAACTCACAAACCGATCCCTCAGCAACTTCAAGCAGGTGGACGTTTGAGGCGGAAATTAATGAATTTGTTAAACATCAGTGGTTTTGCAGAGGTTTTGAAGTAACACTCTGGGGTGAATCTAAATCATGCTAATTGGAATATTTTGATAAGCACTGCCATATATTTTTAATCCATCAACAGTAACAGAATTGCAGACCTTCTGTGTGTGTTTATGTAAGCAGGCTGTGCAGAGTTAAGGTGTTATGTGAATTAATCTGTGCTTGTACAGCTGAGAGATTATCCAGTTGACATCTCTATGTTGATGTTATGTTCGTATAAAAGGCACATGGAGGCTAAACTAGGATACGTTTTCTCCCCAATTCTGTTCTCTGTAATCTTGTCCAGATTCCTTGGAGTTTCATATTAATATGAGTTGATAAGAGTAAAGTGACATTTCAAATGGCTAAAAGTTATTAAATTGCACGGTGCAGCTGGTCGCACTGAAGTATTTCTTTTTAAAGTCAACATGAAATGACATTCACAAACCATTTTGCTTATGTAATCTGACCTTTTGGAGTCAAACGGGGTATAATAATAAAATGTTGAGTGAGAGTTGATGTAATGCATTGGGAATTGATTGGATCATGCAAAGTGAAACAAATTGTAAAGGGGTTTCTGCTGGCTGAACTTTAAGCAGCATTGATTTACTATATGTCAGCTGTACCTGTCACAAACGGGACGACCAAGAGTGAGGATCCAAATGCAAGGCTTTATTAAGCAGATCGTAGTCAGACAGACAGGGTCGAAAACACCAGCAAACATGAACAGTGAAGACAATCCAATAGCGTAATCCAATAAACAAGCGTAGGTCAAAATCCAGGTGGGCAGTCCAAATGAAACAATGAAATGAAAACAAGAAACTAGAAAACTAAGACTAAGACTGGGAAAACAAAAACAGAACTATGATTAGGGAACAACAAGGAGACTAGGAAACCTGGGAGCAATGGAAAACGCTTGGTAGAGTCCGCTGGAGCAAAACAATACTTCGCGATGTGTGTGTGTGATGAGCTGGCTTTTATGTCTGATAAACAGGAAGTAACCATAGAGGCAGCAGAGGGAGCAGCAACAGTCAGTGGGGGTAAGGGCTCCCTCTGCTGGCCTGGCGTGACATAGCCCCCCCCCAAGGAGCGGCTTCCAGACGCTCCAAAAAACAACAGGAGGAAACAGTCCAGGGGAGCGGTGGGGGGGCCAGGAGACTGAGGCAGAACAGGTTGGGCAAAGGCCCTCCAGAGCAGGGCAGAAGATTCAGGAGCCCTCCAGGGCAGGGCTGGAGGCAGAGCAGTCCTTTGAGGTGGAGCAAGAGTCTTAGGAGCCCTCCAGGGCGGAGCAGGAGGCTTAGCGACCCTCCGGGGCAGAGCAGGAAGCGTAGAAGCCCTCCAGGGCGGAGCCGAAGGCGGAGCAAGGGGTTTAGGAACCCTCCAGGGCGGAGCAGGAGGCGGAGCGGCCCTCCAGGGCAGAGCAGGAGGCGCAGGAGCCCTCCAGGGCGGAGCAGGAGGCGCAGGAACCCTCCAGGGCGGAGCAGAAGGCGCAGGAGCCCTCCAGGGCGGAGCAGGAGGCACAGGAGCCCTCCAGGGCGAATCAGGAGGCGCAGGAGCCCTCCAGGGCGGAACAGGAGGCGCAGGAGCCCTCCAGGGCAGAACAGGAGGCGCAGGGGCCCTCCAGGGCGGAACAGGAGGCGTAGAAGCCCTCCAGGGCGGAACAGGAGGCCGCATTATGGACTGGGACCTGGGGAGAACAGAGATAGAGGAGGCAGACAGAGCAAGGAGAGAAGTAGAGAGTTCATGGGAGAACGTGGCCTCCATAGCCGTGACCAGGCAGACGAGAACTTCAGGAACGACTTTCGTGGCAGTTCCTGGGCAGACAGAGACTTCTGGAACGGCCCCAGACGCCAAGACAGAGATGACAGGGAACCTAGGCGGTGCAGGCAGAGCAGGGAGTCTTGGCGGGGCAGACAGAGCAAGGAGTCTTGGCGGAACAGGCAGAGCAAGGAACCTTGGCGGAGCAGGTAGAGCAAGGAGTCCTGGCGGAGCAGATATAGCAGGGAACCCTGGCGGTGCTGGCAGAGCAGGGAGCACTGGCGGTGCTGGCAGAGCAGGGAGCCTTGGCTGAGCGGGCAGAGCGTGAAGCCTTGGCGGAGCGGGCAGAGCGTGAAGCCTTGGCGGAGCGGGCAGAGCGTGAAGCCTTGGCGGAGCGGGCAGAGCGTGAAGCCTTGGCGGAGCGGGCAGAGCGTGAAGCCTTGGCGGAGCGGGCAGGGCGTGAAGCCTTGGCGGAGCGGGCAGAGCGTGAAGCCTTGGCGGAGCGGGCAGAGCGTGAAGTTCCGCTATGTACGCCACCTCCGAAAGAGGTATAGGCGCAGCGGACATGCCTGTAGATGAGGTCTCCAGAACAAACTTGTGGGCAGACTCATGGGCCGAAGAGGCAACTGGGGCGCAGTGTGCAGCCCACACACTCAAAATGGCGATAGCCATAACAGGTAACACAGTTGGCAGAGGAATGCCCTCCGGGTCATTGGGCGTGGGGCTTGGGAGCGTTGGCTCTGTGTGACTTGGGAGCGTTGGTTCTGCATGGCTTGGCAGCGTTGGCTCTGCATGGCTTGGGAGCGTTGGCTCTGCATGGCTTGGGAGCGTTGGCTCTGTATGGCTTGGGAGCGTTGGCTCTGCATGGCTTGGGAGCGTTGGCTCTGCATGGCTTGGGAGTGAAGGCTCTGGATGCACAGGGGAGATGTGACTTGGCAGTGAAGAAGTAGCTATGACCTGACTCGTCATGACAAGAGCAGCAGTGACTTGATTTGGCGTGAGAGGGACAGCTGTGGCTTGGCTTGGCTCGGAGGGAACAGCTGCTTGACTTGGCTCTGAAGGAACGACTGCTGCGACATGACTTGGCCTGACAGGAACAGCAGCTGTATCTTGACTTGTCCTGGCAGGAACAGTGACTGTGACGTGACTTGACTCGGCAGGGACAGCAGCTGTAACTTGACTTGACTTGGTAGGAACGGCAGCTGGTGCAGGTTCGAGAGAAGCAGATATGACGTTCACAGGCAATGGCTTGGTTGACGTGGCGTGAGCAGACGCTGGCTTGGTTGACGTGGCGCTAGCAGACGCTGGCTTGGCTGATGTGGGGTGAGCAGACGTTGGCTTGGCTGACGCTGATAGTAAGGGATCAACTGAACGAGCTGACAGCAGTGGTGGGTCCTCCAAGCTTGATATTAGTCTCTGATAAGTCCTGGAAGGGTGAGAGTCTGATGCTGTAGCCACCATGTTGATAGCAGACTCAGGTATGGCGGCCATTTTGTGTGCAAGCTTGGGAGTGGCGGTCCTCCTGGGTGCAGGTTCTGGCATGGCGACCATCCTTGTGGCAGGCTCTGGCGTGGCGGCCATCTTTGCAGCGGGCTCTGGCGTGGCGGCCATCTTTGCAGCGGGCTCTGGCGTGGCGGCCATCTTTGCAGCAGGCTCTGGCGTGGCGGCCATCTTTGCAGCAGGCTCTGGCGTGGCGGCCATCTTACGGGAGGACTTGGGCGTGGCAGCCATCTTGGGCAGTGGTTCTGGAGGTACAGACATCTTGTGAGAAGACTTGGGCGTGACGGTAGCCATCTTGAGTGCAGACCCTGGAGTGGCGGCAGCCATCTTGTTAGCAGGCTCAGGAAAGGCGGCCATCTTGTGAGCAGGATCTGGAAGAGCGGCCATTTTGTGAACAGGATCTGGAAGGGCGGCCATTTTGGGTGCCGACTCAGGAAAGGCGGCCATCTTGTGAACAGGCTTGGGGGTGGCAGCCATCTTGTGAACAGGCTTGGGGATGGCGGCCATCTTGTGATCGGGCCTTGGGGTGGCAGCCATCTTGCGATCGGGCCTTGGGGTGGCAGTCATCTTGCGAGAGGAGTCAGACGTGGTAGATTTCTTGTGAGCTGGGTCCAATTGGGTGACCATCTTGAATGCGGACTCAGGAAGAATAGTCATTCCGAAAGCAGATTCTGGAAAGGCAGCCATCTTGTGAAGGGGCTCTTGAAGGGCGGCCATCTTGTGAACTGGCTCTGGAGGGACAGCTGTCTTTTGAACAGGCTTTGAAATGGCGGCCATCTTGTGAACGGGCTTTGGGATGGCAGCCATCTTGTGCTGTAGCTCTAGGCTGGCAGACATCTTGTGCTGAGGCTCTAGGCTGGCAGACATTTTGTGCTGTGACCTTTTGAGTATACCCACAGTGAATGGAGAGCCACAAAACGATAACACAAAGTCAATGAATTGTGCGAGGGTCCAACTCGGGTCCTCATCGGGTAAACTCAGGCTGATATCAGTGTCCAACCCGCTCCAGAAACATTCCTTTAACATCGATTCGTTACAAGGTGCCAGGTGACTGTACGTAAGAAATTCCTCAACATAACATTCGATGGGACGGTCATCTTGAAAAATGGAACAGAGTGAACTTACGGGGTCTGCTGAGCTCATTCTTGGAGGGTACTTCTGCTGGTGGGTAAAGCCGCTGGATCCGGGTGTGGCGAAGTATTCTGTCACAAACGGGACGACCAAGAGTGAGGATCCAAATGCAAGGCTTTATTAAGCAGATCGTAGTCAGACAGACAGGGTCGAAAACACCAGCAAACATGAACAGTGAAGACAATCCAATAGCGTAATCCAATAAACAAGCGTAGGTCAAAATCCAGGTGGGCAGTCCAAATGAAACAATGAAATGAAAACAAGAAACTAGAAAACTAAGACTAAGACTGGGAAAACAAAAACAGAACTATGATTAGGGAACAACAAGGAGACTAGGAAACCTGGGAGCAATGGAAAACGCTTGGTAGAGTCCGCTGGAGCAAAACAATACTTCGCGATGTGTGTGTGTGATGAGCTGGCTTTTATGTCTGATAAACAGGAAGTAACCATAGAGGCAGCAGAGGGAGCAGCAACAGTCAGTGGGGGTAAGGGCTCCCTCTGCTGGCCTGGCGTGACAGTACCAGAATTGGAAAAGAATATTTTTTACTTACATGTATGAAGACTGACGTTATTTTTGTTTTCCTCGTGCACAAAAAATATACTTGTTGCTTCATAACATTACAGTTGAACCACTGATGTCACATGGATTATTTTAAAGGGGTCATTGGATGCAAAACTCACTTTTACATGTTGTTTGAACATTAATGTGTGTTGGCAGTTTGTGTACACAACCACCCTACAATGATAAAAATCCGCCCAGTGGTATTTTTTAATCTTTAAAAGTAATATCCCCTTTTTAAAATCAGGTCATTCTCAGCTTCTTGTTGGTGTGACAACACACCGACAGAGGCCGCTCTTACGATAGTTGATTGACATGAGCACCTTACCTTAGATCCAAACCTGCCTTACCTTCAGCTCACCGACCTGAAACAGTCTGACTCTGATCGCCATTGTGTCGACTCAGGTGCAGGGGAAGACAAGAATGTGTTCGACTGAGCAGTTGAGGTGTTCTGTTGTTGGATATAATGAACATAGCAGTCATCATTTACTCCCGACATCTGAGCCGCTGAAGATGCAGAGGATTAACGTTACTCTAGTTTTTGAAAGGAAAGCACTGATCCCGATCTACATATGCGTCTATGTTCATGCGAATTAGAAGAAGAAGCCATCTTTGCAAATGGCCTTTCTTAATAATGTGCTTGTTAGCAAGTTTCGCCGCTAAACATGGCTAAATGCGGCTAAAGTAAACATTACGGCTCATCATCCCATGGGAAAGAGGGGCAGGGCGAACAGAGCTCATTAGCATTTAAAGGAACATGTAACAGACTAGCTCGCTCTAAAAAGAGTTATTTTGACCCAGCTGGTTGGGTTAAATGTTTTTACCCAACATGCTGGGTTGTTTTATTTAAGTCAACTATTGTTTAAAAATTATTATATTGCTGGCTTAAAATGGACTGGAAATTAAAAACATTTATTATTAAGCAAGAGCACTAATGGACAAAAATATAAGACAAATGGAATTTATTTGGGTGAATACAGCATAGTTTACAATATTACATACATTTAAACTCGTTTAACAAGCATTTTAGAAATTAAAAATGTAACATTTATAAGTAGCATTTTAGTGTGTTTCTGTTCTCTGTAATCACTTTGCGTTTCACTTGTAGCTTAAATTTGCCATGACTGACTCCATAACCTGCACATAAACAAACAGTACTGAGAATAGAGAACATATTTTAACATCAAATTAAATTAAATTCAGTATTATAATGAATAAAATCAGTTTATGTTATGCAAGGCAAAAGGCGTTTACATCATACGAAACAAACGACCGTTGCTGACACAGCTGACTGACATCTCATCCTTGTATGTTGTGTTGTGTAAAATAATATAATTTACAGCACATTAAAGACTCTATAAATGAAATTAAATGTATGCAAACCTTGATTTCGCTGAAGAAGTGCAAGGCGGTGCTGAGAACCGACCTTTCCTGTAGAGGACGCAAAAAGCCTGAGCTCTGACTGTAACTCAGCAGCTGGGTTGTTTTGTCGGAGACAGTCTCAACCCAGCGGTTGTGTATAAAAATAAAACCCAGCATAAAAAATGACTCAGCAGCTTAGTTATAGAAAAACTACCCAGCACCTGGGTAAAAAAAAATATCCCAATAAAATCCCAACATGCTGAACCCAGCATTTTGGGTTAAAAAATATCCCAGGCTTATGGACTATTTTAACAATGTCCTTACTACCTTTCTGGGCCTTGAATGTGTCAATTGCATTGCTGTCTATGCAGGAACAGAAAGCTCTCGGATTTCATCAAAAATATTTTAATTTGTGTTCTGAAGATGAACAAAGTTCTTACAAGTTTGAGACAAAATGAGGGTGAGTAATTAATAACAGAATTTTCATTTTGGAGTGAACTATACCTTTAAAGTAGCAGCATGCTTATAACAAACAGAATGTTATTGTGCATTAATTCTGGGTGTAAACGAGTCTTTAAACTGTAAGTTATTGCTCTCAGTAATGTCTGTTTTGAAATGAAACGCGTTTTAGTACCTGTGCATGATGCAAGAAACGTAGCTCAGTAACATAAATAAAAAGCTTTAAAGAGCATCATTGCAGTATTTTTTTCTTCCCCACTCTCTGTAGCTTAAATAAGTCCTTAGGTTACTTCCAGTGCCTGTGTCGGTAATTTAGCCATCATTCATTTGTTGCTTTTGGGCATTCTGTAAAAGATATTACCACTCTATAACCTTTGGGAAAACAATGGCATGAAATCTAATACATACTCATTCTATTTAAGCTACTGCCTGAGGGGTCATTAGACAAATGCTAAACCTCTATGTTGTTTCCCACTCCTTTACACATTATCTCCACTTTGGGAAGAGATTCTGAAGGGCTGGAAGTCAAACTGCGGTCATGGTCCAGCTGCTCTATAGGTGGGGTTCGTAGCTCCAGTGGCTTCTGTCAAAGAGCATTTCTTTCAGTTAAATGTGATCAATGTTTACTTTCCGGCTGAGAACAAACGCCCATCTTATCTGAATTTTAAAACTCATCTTTACAGACTGCACAAGAAAGTTTGGGACCTGACATAACAAGATGAATTATGTTTTGGCCTGAGTATGAGGCAGATGTATAGAGGATGGGATTGGCACTTCCAGACTCCATATAAATTGTATATTACGACGTAAAAGCTCTTGCCAAATGCACTTCAATAAGGTGACAGGTAATAAAGCTACAGACTCAGGTCAACAAGCTGTTAAGAGGTCCTATTGTTGTCTATTGAATTCCACATCTATAACGAGCAACTCTAAAGAGGCGAACCTTGATTAGTCCCTGAGAATGAATTTTTCATGAATGTGAACATCTCAATGCTCTTGAATTCTTTGAAACCGAAGGCTTTAAACAGCCTTTAAACACTGCTGTTCCATCTGGGCCTTTTCTTGTGACATAAAAGGTATTTCAGAGAATTCAAAAAGGTTGATGTCTGTTTTGAGAAATACTTTATTCTTAAACACTTTCATTTAGAGATGCACTGATATTAAAATTCTCGCCGATAAAGCCACTATAAGTCGATAATAGCTTTCATGATACCTTTTTTATGACTTTCTTCTTTCAGAAGAATACAATCTGAGTTATAATACAAAATGTCATGGCTTTTCCAAACTTTATAATGGCAGTGAATGGGTGTTGAGATTTCAATACAGTGCATCCACCCATCATAAAAAGTACTCCACACAGCTCTGTTATTAAAGACCTTCTGAAGTGAATCAATGTGTTTGTGTAAGAAAAATATCCATATTTAAAACTTTATAAACCGGAATCTCTAGCTTCCGATAACTGTTGTATGCACTTTCATGATAGAGTGGGGTTCCAGCGGATGACATTGGACGTATATGAACAAGGAGATAAACACATAAGCACAGTGGAGAGAGCAAAAAAAAAACCCCAAAAAACAATGGTTACTATTTAGAACTAAAAAACAAGGATTTGTAAAGAAAAATATCAGAGGATTTTCATACAGTGGAGACAGATTTATCTTTTGCGTAAAATAAAAAACGAAAGTCATACATATAGAATGGCTTGAGGATGAGTAAATCATAGGGTAATTTTCATTATTGGGTGAACTATCTCTTTAAACTGTATCAGGTGAGCATAAATTAAATAAATAATGTTAATCAGTACCGAAAAAAAAAATCAAATATGTCACAAAACACCCACAAAACAAGTCATAAGGGTAAATTTTTTAAAATTGAGATGTATACACCATCTGAAAGCTAAATAAATAAACTTTCCATTGATTTATGGTTTGTTAGGACAACATTTGGCCAAGATACAGTATGAGAATCTGAAATCTGAGGGTGCAAAAAAATCTAAATACTGAGAAAATTGCCTTTCTTAGTTCTTAGCAATGCATATTGCTAATCAAAAATTAAGTTTTGATATATTTACGGTACAAAATTAACTAAATATCTTCATGTTTACTCAATATCCTAATGATTTTTGGCAAAAAAGAAAAATTTTGACCCATACCCATTTTTGGCTATTGCTACAAATATACCCGTGGTACTTACGACTAGTATTGTGGTTCAGGGTCACATATTGTGCATCACTACTTTCATTTCCCTGAAGTGTATGCCATTTAATGCCAGTACCAGTGTAATAAATTAGTCTGTAGTGATCATGAGTGCACAGCTGAATATAAACAGCATTCTTTTCCAATAGGTGCCTGTCTATTTTCTTTCAACGTCATGATCTGTTCCTGGCTTGTCAAACTCTAAGGTTAACACTCCAGCCCAAATGTTTTATAGGTTAAGATCTTGATATCTTATGTCAGCTCTCAGTTACATTAGTCAGTTATGCTGCTATGTATATTCAAAGAATCACTTAGCTCATGTGAAGTGGAATGTGAAATAGTTTTTGTGTGCTTTTGTGCGTGTGTCCTTCTCTCATGTCTCTATTCTTTCCTCTTTCCTCTTGTGCTCTGATGCTGTGCCAATGTGGATGAAGGCCGCTGGTCCCTTTCTGTGTGACCCACATAACCATAAGTGCTTCTAAAAGCCCGAGTTTCTCTAAGGAGACGTGCTCAGGGTTGACCTCAATGTACCACTTTTTTTTGACACACTCCATTTCTGCGTCTGTGGCTCAGGCCAAGTAACTTGATAACTGTAGGTGTTTACAACAGTGAGTGTTTTTTCTTCATGCTTACTAATGCAAGCATGACTGTTGCTCACTATTTTTTCACACATAAGAATGATTCATTTACTCATTCTTGAAATTGAGAGATGCTTGTATTCTATAGAAATATGTTTGTGTGCATCTTACTCATGGAGTCACTGCATGAAAGCATTTCATTAAAGACTAGTCAATATTGTCTTTTGTTGAATAGAATAATACTCCATCATTGCATATAATAGACTGCAATTCTTCTGCAGATGCAGTGAAACCAAATTATTGTTCCAGAAACAATAAATGACAGATGAGCAGTTATACTCTTTCAGCACCATCTGCAACTCTATCCAGCTTATGATGCAACACACACACACAGATACTGTATATGCACGTGTAGACACACACACATGCGCTCACTCACGGGTCACAGAGGTCATCGCGTCTCCAGTGATTATCAGGCTTACATGCTCAGAGCGGGTCCTAGTCGCTTTTGTTTATTATGATCAAACGATCTGCCTACAGTATGCTGGCAGGAATGGCAGGACTTTCTTTATGTGTCTCTCGTGAGGGTGGAGGAGGGATAGTGTAATAACGGCACACTACAGCCGACGTGTCGGAAAGCTTGTTAATGGAGGTGTAGGTCATACGCTGGGGGAGATGCTCATAGCGCGTGTGTCCATCTGTCTGCTTATGCCATATTTTTCCTGCATATAATCTCTTTTCTATTGCTCTCTCACTCTCTCACACAGAGTAATATCTCTAATGCTCGTGCTATCATATGGCCCTACTGTAATCAGACTGAGAGATAAGTGTGTGATTTCTGTCTGACCCTCATTAACTGTCATGATTAAAAACAGCACTAGAGTCAGATCGCTTATCTTGTGGTTAGCTTGCAAACTGAAACACACAAAGTTTGGGGAATTTGATTGTTTGGCGCTTCAGTTAGATGATGTGATATATAATTTGTAGATTTTTAAGAAAATGAGTGGGTGGTTGCAAGCCCCAGTAACAAGCAAAATTTTAAGATTTCCAATCAGAAACCAAATACTCCAAATATGTAACCCTGGACCACAAAACCAATCTTACGTAGTATCGTTATATTTGTAGAAATAGACAAAAATACATTGTATGGGTCAAAATTACAGATTTTTCTTTTATGCAAAAATCATTAGGATATTAAGTAAAGATCATGTTCCATGAAGATATTTTGTAAATTTCCTACCATAAATATATCAAAACTTAATTTTTGATTAGTAATATGCATTGCTTAGAACTTAATTTGAACTTTAAAATCAATTTTCTCAATATTTTGATTTTTTTGCACCCTCAGATTAGAGATTTTCAAATAGTTGTATCTTGGCCAAAATTGTCCTATCTCTCAATTTAAAAAAAAGAAATTACCTTTATGACTGGTTTTGTGGTCCAGGGTCACATATATGTAAGCAATAAGGTACGAGAGGCCATTCTGCATTGTGAATAACTCAGAGCTGAAGGGCGTTCTTAGGCAGGACGTGAAGCGGAGTAACGCTCTGACTTATGTTGTTCATTTTAGAAAATGGTTACCACACAATACAGTTATTACGGTAATCCAAAAACATATGTATTTGATGTTACTTTTTTAAAGTAAATTCATCAAATCCTATCCTTCCACTAAAAATAGTTCCTGACATAGCTACATAATTCATTACATAACTATTAAGCAATTTAAAATTTTGCTGCTATACATAATACATTGAATAGTTTTGACAGTATATTGACTGTTTATGTTGCTAAGGGTGTTGCGCAGTGATACACAGAACTATTTGGGGAAGCGGTCATAGCCAGGCTGTATCGTGAATAAAACACAGCTGTTGACCAATCAGAATCAAGGACTGGAACTAACTATTTTGAGCAATATTACAAAAGTAGTAGTATGGCCACAAGTGTGATGTTGCATTTATACAACAGTTTGATGGCACAAATGTGTAAGTAAAAAAGAGACAACAATGGAGAATCAGTTTACCAGCTGAGCCCAAGCCTTCGTTACTAATTCAAAAACGTCACTTAGAACTAGAACTACTATTGAAAGGAACACTGAGTTGATTGAAAGCTTATTGTATTGCTGTATTACAAGCTCCCTGTATTATGTAGAGTAAGTTAGTGTATTATGAGAGAGAGGTGGACTGAGTGAGTGTGATTACTTGCATTCATTCAGCATTCGTTCTTAAGCTCAATCTCATATTCACAATAAAACATTAGGTTGAATGACCGCTGAGGTAAGCAATATCTTCGTCGTACTATCCTTTTATCTGTTAAGGGTGATTTCAGATGAAAACACTGCTTAGTGCATTTGTTGGCTGTCTTACAAGCTGTTGTTAAAAAGTAAAAATAACTTTGTTGTTTACAACCACGTTTCAGTGTCTTTTAATATAAAGTCTTTACTGCTGACTTACTAATAAAAAGTCTCCTGTCACCATCTAATGGCGGGATAATGTAACTAAAATCACGAACACATACACCCTTTTCCCAGTCTAAAATATTATTATTAAAAACTACTATTATTAATATAAAATATTATTTATTGAATAATAATATATAATAAACAACAAAAGCCATCATAAAAGCTGTTGGCAATTCAGTAAAAAGTACAAAGGCAGCGCTCTAATATACAGCATTAATGTTATATAAAATGTGTTGTGAGACTTTGCCCTCAGTCAAAACTATTTGCTCTGGAACAAATAATATATTAATGAGACCAAAGAGTGCCTGTTAGATTTATAGATACTATAGAGAAATCAGAATCACCAAATTCTAGAAGAACTGGCAGAGGTGAGGCTGCTCTCAACGGGTTCATGAGCGCTGAACGGCCGCTGACGCCCTGGATCTCACATCTCCAAAAACATTGAAGCAAATTTGTCTTTATTAACAACCTGCATATTTGAAGTCTAAACAAGTACATTCTTGCCTAAAAAATGTTTAAAACTACATTTCATGGCACAAAAGCAGTGTTGTTTTTAAAATTATACTGCATTTGGGTGTCCACCATGACACTCGTTGTTAGAAATACTGCAAGCAAAGTGATACAAATGGTGAAACGGTTGGAGTGCTGTTATCACTAGAATATCGCACACCTGGAAAAGACTTCCAGCCAGTCAGATTCAAGAACCAGAAAGGACTGTTTACTAAATATATATTCTTTCAGTCAATGGAATCTTCCATTCAGTGAGTCTGAGGTTATGACAGAGACTTGGATATGGTACAACAGCAGTTTGCGTCATTTCCCGATGCCATTCTCCCCTCTTCTCCTCATCATTTCCTGTCCTCTCTCTACTGTCCCATCAATAAAAATGGTAAAAAGGCCAAACGTCTCTCCATGCAGACCCAGCCAGTGCTCTTCCATCTCTCTGATGGGCAGCCAGCTGAGATCAGCTGAATTCCCTGTTGGCAAGAGGTATGAAATGACGTCTACAATGTGAGCTGACTGAAGGGACCTCACTCACCGAGGACACAGCCTCATTCTTATTTTTACCTCCTTCATTAGCGTCCTTTTTCAATCTTTCTCTCATTCTTTCTCTTTCTCCATTTTCCTCTCATTCTCTCTCTTTTTATTTTTCTTTTTTCTCAGTCTGATCTTGTTATTATGTCCTCTAGCTCCTCCCTCTCTCTTGAGTAATGTGAATCAGATTCATTGATTCAGGTCAGGGCTCGACCCCTGCTGTCTTTATTAAAAGCCATACCTGACAGCTGAATGAATGGAGCGCTGCGGTGTAATGCTACACTCAAATGTTAAACCAAATCTAGAAACATCTAGAAATGGCTTTAGAGTCTTTTCAGACACTGATGTCACATCGCAGGATTGTTTAGCAGCTAAACCATGATTTGAAATCTGCATTTATATTTATATAGTGATTTACCGTGTTGTACTACACTTGTGGAATGAGATTGGCAGGCAGCCTTTAGCCTCTGTAAGCTCCGAAATTTGATGGATTGTGGATTTCAGCACAGTGTTTTTAAGGAGAAGGTCTGTCCTTTGGCTCTTGGGAGATGTTCTTGTATATTGTCAAAATGTCAGCACAAGGTTTCATTTTGTGGGGTGTGTGTGTGTGCATAGTGAAAAAAACAGGTAATTTCTCTCCTCACTACCACACAGAAGGGTGAAAAGACTAGAAAAAAAGAAAGAAAAAAAGAAAATGGCTCTGTTCCAAAACGTACTGAGTTGCCTTATTGTCTACTGCCTACATACTGGAGCTGCCTTCTAAGAAAGCATACTAATCTCATGGAACCACAGACTGAATGACCTGAAGGATTTGGAACACTACAAAGGCAGCAACTCAAATAGTCACACAATAGCGATTTTTCCCCCCAAACCAGTTAAGTGCAAACCCCACTCCCCATTCATTTTCATTGGTCAACTTAATCACATAGTAATGTTGTCAAGATTCTTACCCTGGAAATCCTGGTTGAGTCTGGCTAACCACAAACGCCTCAGACAGTTTTTTGCACTCTTCTTGATTTGTTTTGGCAGTCTATAGTACTCTAAATGTTTTTCCCGGTCTGACCAATTAGTACAGCTAAAAACATGGCAATAATTGACCATTTTCAGCAGCAATTACCAGTGGTTCAGTGGCATTGTTTATGTTCAGTGCTGCCAATATGGCCAACTGATGATGCGTTTTGAAAACACTCTATACTAAGGTTAAGGTTAGGGATGAGGGTTAGTATTTATTTTAGCATTATGTCAACAATCAGCACTGTATTTTCTTTGCCTGTATTTTAACATGTTAATTTAATGTGATCAGTTATATAGAAGTCCCCTTCAAACATTGACAAATTAATTTGTAAAATGGACAGTGGACCAGTAATAGACTAATGGGCAATAAAATGGAAATAAAACAAATAATAATAGACTTCTAAAGCTACTTTATAATGTCTATTCATTGATTTCATTCATGTTTGTTGATCTCTGAGGGGTTTTCTTAGCAATTGACAGTCTTGATTTTTTTTTTTGTCAGAGCATTATGGGATTGCCTTCCCCACAAGGGATACATCCCATAATGGTGGTATATATACAGGCAGCGTAATTATGCTGTCTTCTTTTTGGGACAGCTGGGCAGCTATGATTTCTTAAAATGCTGCCTACAGAGACAACTCGATAGGTTTTGGAACAGGACTTTTGGGGAAAAAAAAGAGAGAGAGAATTTAAAAAGAGAGATGGTAAATGCAAAGGCGCAATTAAACTTTAGAGGAATTAAAAGGGTCTTAGGCAAATGAAATGAAGGAAGGGATAGAGCTGGCGGATATAAAGGAAGAGGCAGAGAAAGAGATGGCGGCTGATTTGGAGAGATCAAAAGTCGCTTGTCGGGTCAGATTGATTCTCTGATTACCTCTGTTTCTCATAAATGGATGAGAGATAGAAACGCAGGAGTGGGGAGAAAAATCAATTCTGTCATCCTCTTTCCTCTGCCTTTTTATAGATGCAGAAATAAGATACTCTTGTTGTGAGATTCATCTTTTGGCTCTTTCTCCCCTCCTCTGATGCACTCTAACTCCCTCCTTTCATTTTCTTTTTTCTCCTCTCGGCCTTGCACTTTTATTTCGCTGGTGTGCAGTGGCTCATTCACTCTGTGCTCTCTTGCTGGCAGGGATTTTAATGAGGCTCTTGTGTTTCAGATATTCAGCCTCCTCAGCCCTCAGGCTTTCCCACACAACAAAAACAACTCTGGGGCATTTCACTGAACAGTTGTGGCACTCTTGAGTTTTCGCAATCCAGTTTAAATGGGCACTAAATGCGCTGATTATTTAAATTAACATTGCTACTTATAGATTTTTTTTGTTTATGTTGTGCTAAACGATACTGCCATTGCTACTATACTGACACCTGGTGGTGCGGATGCAGCATTGTGCAAACGTAAAGCAAACAATGCAGTTTTCCTTTTTCCCAGAGAGCACAGCATTACTCTGCTTTCATCCCTCCCATCCAACCACAGTTGGATTAGCAGTCCAGATGTTGCTGACCCACATAGAGGAGAGGAACAGCTGTCTCCAGGATAGGGTGGGAAGGCTGTCCTGGATTTTAACAGTCAGAACAACCACTAACACATGTGGGACACTGTGGAGAGAGAGGATTACCCCTTAAGCCCAAACATCCAGAGGGAGAAACTGCAAAGAACAAGAAAAGAAGAAATTCTGTTTGAGGTTGCAAGGGGATGTGCGCACCAGCATGGTTCGGGATATTCGACTTTCTTGTATATGCTGCCATCAGGGGTTTTCAAGAGCACTTGTCCCATTTCTGTGTCATAAATAAGCTCTGTTTGTAATTTCGTTTTTTGTGCACTTTTGTATTTGCAGGCTTTTCCAGATGAACATTTTATTGCTCAGAGGTTGCTCTTTCATAACACTGGAGGCTTAAAGTCAACATGAAATCAGTTATTATTTCATTTACTTTTTTTTCATGCTGTTGCCTGGTATTGCAGTGAATGATTTATTGGTGTACAATATTCCATTAAGTAAAGATTTTTGTAATAGGCTTCTTTTTTCTTCATTAAAAAATGCTGTCCTTTGAAAAGAACAATTAAAGAAACCTGAAAAAAGTTTCATGGCTTGCAAAAAAATATTAAGCGGCACAACTGTTTGACATTTATAGTAATAAGAAATATTTCTTGAGCATCAAATCAGCATATTACAGTGATTTCTGATTCTGAAGGATCATGTCACACTAATTGGCACAGGAATTAATTACGTTTTAAAGTGATTCCAAGGTATTAAGGTTTGTATGGCTTAATATAACGTAAATGATATATCTTACTGAAATATGTAGTAGAAAACCCACAAAAGATTTACGTTATTTTAAAATCCACATTGTTTTATACATGTTTTGTACTATGGGGAGGGCGCCGTTTTTTTGATGATGTAAAATGGTTGCACTCTGTGAGCTAACGGCGCTACCTGTTACTATTATATTTGGAAAATAAAATACTGATATGATGAACACAGCTACTGAAAGAGCTTGCAGGTGGTGATGGATATAAGTGTAGGCCTAAACCAAATGCCATACCATCGATCTTTCCCCACAAGGAATCTAAACGCCCCTGGATTTCAAGTGAAATCTGTGCGGATAGACTCTTTCCATGGCTGGAGCGTCATGAACAGCATTGGTATGTTTACATTCTGCCAGGATGGCATGTAGCGTTTCTTGTCTCTATTGTTTGTAAGCTCTGTCAGTAGCTGTGGTCTATTAAAAGCCTTTTAGACATCAGGGCTAAAGTGGAGAGAACAAAGACGCAGGTCTTTAGGAAGTATTATTCGTTACATTTGTTTTCTTTTCTCCTTATTATTAGGAAAATAATCGTCACTTCTCTTGTTGCCCTTCGACTAAAAATTACAACCAAAAGCTGCAATGTGGCATCGTATCAGTATTTTATTTTGTGTGGTGGTAAAAATGCAAAAGGTAGCACCAGTAACTCAAAAAGTGCAACCATTTTACATCATCGAAATAATGGCGACGTGTATAAAAGTCTGACGTGTATAAAACAATGTGGATTTTTTAAAATATTAAAAATCTTTCATGGGTTTTCTACTACAGATTTCAATAAGAGACAATTTACATTATATTAAGCCATAAAAGTCTTAAAACCCAGGGTTTGCTTTAAAATATAGTAATAAAATATTTAGAAAATTATATATATAGAATTGAACAGATGAACTGAATTTCACAACATCATTGCTTTTACTGTATTTTGAGCAAATAAATGCAGCCTTGGTGAGCATAAGAGACATCAATACAAACTTTTAAAGAATCATACCGACCCTAGACTTTTAAATGGTAATAATATAATTGAGAATAGCATAAAAAGCCAATTCTTACTGAAATCTCTTGAGCAGACCTGCTGAGTGCAATCTTGGCTAATCTAAGCGTAGTTTGAAGGCTTACTTACCCTAGGTAAGACTATTAGGGTGTTTTTGCAAGAGAAAATTGTAAGAAGCAGGATATTTAACCTCCCTTCAAGATACTTAAAGGATCTCACTGGTGATTTCCCTCTGGGATTGGCCAAGGGACAGTAACATGAGAAAATGTGAGTGGATGAAGTCATTTCATTCTTTATATATTGCCCTCATCTTCCTCCAGATGTCTTTTGTTCCAGTCTTCTTGGCTGGAGCTGAGGACATTTTTTAAGGCAGGCTCGGTTCAGCCTTCTTTTATAAAGTCTAATGAGCATAGAGTGCTAAAACTAGCGTGACATGTCTCGGTGTGAGTGATGACATTCAAGCCCTGGGGAACGGCACTCCTTCCAGTATATGAGCAAGGTGTCTGCTACGCAGAGAAAGAGAGACATGTTGCTTGACATTGCACTACTACCCAGTTGGAGTTTTTTCAGGCACATATGCAGACAGTTACTTGGTCCTGTAGTTTCAGTTTTATACTACCTTGTTTTCTGGTTCCTACAGAAGGCATCATAAAACACAAATGTTGCAGAAATCCAGCAAATATCCAAAGGGCTGGTTAAGGCACATAATCAGGCAGCATAATGAAAACAACATGCACGGCACAGAGCCATTTGTGCGTCTGCTGGTCAGTCCAACACCAACACTCGGCAGTGATGCTCTTTCATCACCACTGGGCCTGCCGCCAGTGTAAGCTGCTCCTGCTCCGCATTCTTGCCATTGTTGTTATTTTTTCTTTCCCATCAGCACTCCCCACCCACACTCCCTCGTTGGCCTCGTTGTGATCCCTGTGCTAAATCATTTGCTGTAGCTTCAACCCTAAATGGCTAAGTCTGGAGTTCAGCCTCAAGCTATAAGTACAAAGTGTTTGGGACATATAATCACAGGACTCAGCTGAGGTTAAAGACTTTGAAACTTGGAGTCTGATGAAGGGGGGACAAAACCAATGTCATTATTTGGATGACATCCTGTTTGCAGCTAAAGCATGTATGAACTTGTAAATGTAGGATCTCTATAATTGCAATTAGGACTGTGCAATTTTAGGGAAAAAATTTGAGTTTTCCTTTTCCAAACATTAAACATCAAGCTTTAATTTTGGTGGAAAACTGCAGAAAGCCATTATAGCTTCTCTTTTGTGGACAACAGCCGGTTAATAAGTGCTTCTCATTACAAGTTTGGCAAGATGATCAGTGCATGTTATGTTCCCAAATGCACATTACAGGCACACCAAATACAGAGCAGATGGAGTTTGTGTGGATCAGCATTTACTGTGAACCAACTTTGTCAAGAAACTGAAAACACAGGTTCACATTGTTGTCTTTTTTGATAATTGCAAGTCATGTAATGAGGCCTTCAGCGTCCTTGTTATTGCGTCCGTTTCCCATTCTGGAAACGCTGGTTCAAATCCCACTCAAAAAAGAACGAGGAGAGTAGGACTGAAGGGGTAAAAATGGTGCCGTGACCCGGAAGTTTAAGTTCATGAGGGTGAGTAATTAATGACACAATTTTCATTTTTTGGGTAAACTATCCCTTTAATACATTTAGACTCACTTACTTAAAGAGACTTTTCAGAAATGAAAAGTCTGTCATTATTTACCAACCCTTATGTCTTTTCCAACCTAGCTGTCTTTTTTCTGTGTAACATAAAGTACCTTGCGAAAGTATTCATACCCCTTTTTTTTATGTTGCTGCCTTATGCTAATCTGCTTTAAATTACCCTTTTCCCTCATCAGTCTATACTCCATACACCATAATGACAAAGCAAAAACAGAATTGCCAAAAAACTGAAATAAGTGCATTGCATAAGTATTCATACCCATAACTCAGTTCTTAGCTGAAGCACCTTTACAGCTTCAAGCCTTTTTGGGTATGATGCAACATGTCTGCACATCAGCATTTGGCAGTTATCTGCCAATTTTCTCCAAATATCTTCACCTATCAAGCTCTGTCAGTTTGGATGGGGCATGACACACATTTCCAGGTTTTCAGATTTATTCCAGGTTTATTAAAACGTGTGTGACTTTCCAAATTTAATTTTAATTAAATTTGCCACAGGTTAACTCCTCTCGAAGTGTAGTAACATCTACAAGCAATATGAATGCTCCTGAGCTAAATTTCAACGGTCCCAGTCCCAGATAAGAGTATGAATACTTATGCAATGGAATTATATATAAATGTTGACAAAAAATTTGCTTTGTGATTATGGTGTATGGAGTGTAGATTGATGTACAAAAAAAGTAATTTAAAGCAGTTTTTAAGGCAGCAACATAACAAAATGTAAAAAAAAATTAAGGGGTATGAATAATTTTGCAAGGCACTGTAATGCAAGATACTTTCAAGAACTGTCTTTTTTTTTTTTTTTTTTTTTTTGGCTGTTTTTATTGCAGACCCACCTCTAGCTACGCCCTTAAACTAATCTGAACTTGATTTGTGTTGTTTCAAAGCTAAAAAATAGTTTTAAATTAGGTTTTCCTCATCTGATCCATCTCCGCTGGGGTTTATTTCTCCCTGGAGAGTACATGCACTCAGCATGGGGTAGGAAAATCAAATCAGACAAGCTATCATCCGCAATCGTGCAAAAATTAGCGTCCCTGAAAGTGATACAGTCTGGAGGATGTTCTTTTTCTCAATGCTTATGTAAGGTAATTTAGCTTAAACTCACTTTTTTAAAATTCAGCTTTTGCCTCTATTACATACTGTCAGATAATCTTTCTTCATTGAGCTTATATCGCTCCCTGAGCATTTGAGATAAATTTGCCCGGTGCCTAGTGCTGGATGCTTTCATATATCTTGGAGAGTCTTGTTTGTGTGTACTGATCCTCCTCCAGTGTTTTTACTGCGGTGCGCTGCGCAGCCTCGGATCACTGCCCATCTCGCAGTAATTGTGGGCGGCTCTGTTATTAATTAGCGCAGGTAGCTAACTGTGTTCTCAAAACATCATGAGAGAACGTCTGTTTTTCTGCCTCACATTTGGACCAATTCTTTTGCACATTTCTTTTTGCAGCATTACAGACGTTTATGTATTTTTATCAGAGCACTTTTTGTGCCCAGGAAGTGAGAATGAGTCAGCTCAGAAGGGTACTATTAATTCACTAATGGATATGTTTAGGGCTGTCCCCGAATAGTCGAAGATTCGATGCATCGATATGCGGAGCCTGATTCGACCACCGATCTCACAGTCGAATCTTCGCGGGTGAAACGAGCATCATACCATTTTGGCAATATGGGGGTGCTCAATGTCTAATTGCACACAGAACTACTGGTTTTGTACGGTTATATTACGTTATATACAGCCTTTGATTATGATAATGCAGTAAAAACAAAAGTGAAAAGAAAGAAGCGTTCAATAAATATTTTTAACGTGTTTGTGAATAAATCTAACCACCCCTGTGACAGATTTAATTTTCACTTGCCCTGATCCATGATGAGATGCGGACCATCTTGACGGCAGGGATTAGGCGGCGATCACACCGAACGCGTTTTTGCAATTGGAGGCGCCTCTTTTGAATGGTTTTCTGTTGGCAGTGAGCGTTCTGCGCTCTGTTTATGCGCCCCCCGCGCCTCGCGTTTTTGCAGGAGCGCTCTGAGCGCCTGAAGTTGAAAAAAAAAAATCAACTCTGAGCGGAAAAACGCCCAACGTCATTCGCGTTCTTTTCCATTGTCCAATCGAATGAATGGAGAGGCGGGCCTTCTGTTGTGATGGCGAAAGTTTACCGTCGCTTAAAAAGTCCGGAGACTGCAAGAAATGGAGTAGAAACCTTTGGTGTCTATCGTAGGTAACCAGGAGCTGTATTATTTAGGGTTTCTGCTAATATGACAGTTTACTTAACAGCAAAAAACTAGATTTTAGAGCGTTCGCGCTATAATCCTTTGATTTGACTGACAGGACAGCTGTTTCGGTCGTTGCTTAGCAAAAAAGGCAGTGCTGTGCGCCTCGCGTTTTTAGAACTAAAAGACGCGTTCTGTGTTTTTATTTAAACCTAAATAAGTTCGTCTGTCAGTTGGCAGGCAGTTTTGGTCGCTTTATTAAAAGTTGTTGCTGTGTGCAGTGTGTAAAATAAAATAAAAACTGTTTTACCCTCCTGCTGACTATAGTGTCGTGCCCCTCCCAACCCATTCACACACACACACACACATAGGCCTAGATGATTCGACTATCGGTCGACTATAGAAAGATTCGAAAATTCTGATTCGACTATGAAAATTCATAGTCGGGGACAGCCCTAGATATGTTCATACACACACATATACGAACATGCATTTGCACATAAACACACTGGCTCTAATTATCCATGTAATGTCAGGGGAGACATTAGAGTTCACTGAGCCCTGATGGGTGTCACACCAAAGCAAGAGAGTTCAAACACACGTTGTTATGATCTGGAAGAAGCCTGTGGTTTTTAATTAGCTGAAATTTCATGTTCACGATGCCGTGACGGCGCCTAATCACTTGACCCCTGGCCTCATAACTAAAACTCTGTCTTACCACTTGAACTTGTAACCTACTCTAAAATGTTTTCAGGTCTCACCTCATTGGTCCTCGTATCATTTTTGCCGACAGGTCTGACCCGGGGCCTCGGCGTTGTCACTGCGCACACAGAGACGTATCATCATGGGAAAACAGAACAGCAAACTTAGGCCCGAGATGCTACAGGACCTGAGGGAGAACACGGAGTTCACTGACCATGAGCTGCAGGAGTGGTACAAGGTGGGAACATCTTGAGACAGGTGTACTTAAGGGGAACCCCGGGTATTAAGACTTGTATGGCTTAATATTACATATTTTGACTAATGGGGGAAATGCTTGCACTCGGTGAGCTACTAACTGTAGCTATTTTTACAGCAACACAACTCAGAATAAGCAACTCGGAAAATAAAATACTGATACGATGCCACATTGTGCGGCTTTTGGTTGTAATTTTCAGTTGAGGGGCAACAAGAGAAGCAATGTAAGTCTTCACTGCTTTCCTAGCGATAAGAAGAGGAGAAAAGAATGGGCAGAAGCCTTTTGAAAAATAAAACTTTCTAAAGACCCACATCTTTTTTCTCTCCACCCTAGCCCTGATGTCTTTGAGGCTTTTAGTAGACCACAGCTACTGAAAGAGCTTACCAACGGCAGACAAGAAGCACTAGATGTCATCCTGGCAGGATGTAAACATGCTGGCGCTTGTCATGATGCCGGCATGAATCCTTCTCAGCGTGGATTTCACTCGATATCCAGGGGTGTTTAGACTCCTTGTGGGAAAAATCGATGGTACAGCATTTGGTTTAACCATAGACTTATAAGCTATTTCAGTTGCTGTGGTCATTGTATCAGTATTTAATTTTCCCAGTTGTGTTGCGGTAAAAATAGCAACAGGTAGCGCCAGTAGCTCACTGCAGAGTGCAACCATTTCACGTTATCGAAATAATATCGCCTCCCGTAGTCCAAAATATGTATGAACCTATGTGCATTTTCTAAATAACGTAAATCTTATGGGTTTTCAGTAAGAGACATCATTTACGTTATATTAAGCCATACAAGTCTTAATACCCAGGGTTTCCTTTAAGCAACACAAAATGTTTGACTTCCATTGCATTGAAAACAAAATATCGAACCAAATAGCATTTACAAATTATGCTAGATCTTTTCTCAGAACTAATTACATTACTTAGACATTAAGCATTTTTTGTTTTCATTTTGAATGTGTATTTGTATTCATTTTAAGGTATTATATTATATTATATTATATTATATTATATTATATTATATTATATTATATTATATTATATTATATTATGCTACTTGGTTTGGTAGTGTGCTAATGCAGTGACATTCATACATTTTAAGTGCACAGAAAAATAACTTTTGTAAGCATATTTAAATTGTGATACATTTACCTGAGAAGCAAAATTACTTCAGATATTAAAAATTTAAGAATATTTCGATGTACTGGAAAAGCAATGCAAAATACCAAGTAAGAAAATTATATTTTGCAGTGGATGCCTTTGGTGTACTGTAAATGAAGGGTATTTTAGGAACCTTTAACTACTATGGGTAACTACTTTACCCTTAAATACTAAGGGTAACTACTATCAACCTTTTAGAGGTACATAATGTGCAACATTGTCCCTTTATGTGTACTGTACTGTCACTGTGACAAACTGTTGTGTCCCTAAAAATACAATTAGGAAAAGATACGGTAGGCCTATATGGTGTTTATACATGAACAATATGTATATTCGAACACAAAAAAGTCAGCCCCTCCCAAAAGACTGTTAAATATAGCATTTAATGTATGCCTCTAAAAGTGGAGGTCATGGGAAATTACTTAATGAGTAAATTATGAATCCCAAGGTAGGTTGCCCCTGAGGATACATGAATGCCCCTTGTAAAGGAAGGTTAAGGACCCATCTACGTCTATATGTATGTAAATTTTGAGCTGCTATGAGCCACACTGGCCCTGAGGCTGAAAAAGTGCAGATCTAATTGTGCATTCAAGTACTGTCTGGAAAGGTCTGTAACATTTAATTTGTATACACTTTGAGTACTGTTGATGCAGAATTTATGTGCTGACCAAATCACTTTGCCATCACTCTCAATGGCAAAGAATGATAAAATAAAGTTAAACAAATTAGATAATTGAATTAGCACAAAAAACTTTCTTTATTGGAAAATAAAAAATAGAGAGAAATATGAAATTGTCTGGAGAATTTTAATAGTTTAGTAAATCAGTTGAAAAAAATCATATTATATTTCATACAAGAACTTTCCAGGAGTGTGTTTCCACTTGGTATTAAATATGAAATCACCTTGGCTGATTCTGAAGGACTTAAGGACTTAAGTGGAAATTACAGCATCATCATGAGAAATCATTTATGAGTTTGGGGCTTTTGGGATGCTTGTATCTGACCCAAGATGTCATATTCTAATAAAGAGCCTCTTAGAGCATCACACTAATGGCAATATATGTTGTTCACTCTAAACAGGGGTTCCTGAAAGACTGCCCCAGTGGGCATTTGAACGTTGAGGAATTTAAAAAGATCTATGCCAACTTCTTTCCATACGGTGATGCCTCTAAATTCGCTGAGCATGTCTTTCGTACATTCGACACCAACAACGACGGGACCATCGACTTCCGGGAGTTCATCATTGCTCTGAGTGTGACATCGCGGGGAAAACTGGAGCAGAAGCTGAAGTGGGCCTTCAGCATGTATGATCTGGACGGCAACGGTTACATCAGCCGTGAGGAAATGCTAGAGATTGTGCAGGTCAGTGGCAATTTGGAATGCTTGTGTTAATGTCAGCAGCCTAAATCCACTTCTATCATAAACAGATGTGCTGTATATTGCATTCATACACTAATTTTTTCACTGCTATGATGATTTTAATAAGCAGATGTGACCCTGGACCACAAAACCAGTCATAAGGGTAAATTTTTTTCAAATTGAGATTTATGTATTATATGAAAGCTGGATAAATAAGCTTCCTATTGATGTATGGGTTGTTAGGACAATATTTGGCTGAGATACAACTTTTTGAAAATCTGGAATCTGAGGGTGCAAAAAAATCTAAATATTGAGAAAATTGCCTTTAAAGTTGTCCAAATGTCAAAAATTAAGTTATATATTTATGGTAGGAAATGTACAAACTATCTTCATGGAACATGATCTTTATTTAATATCCTAATGATTTTTGGCATAAAAGAAAAATCGATCACTTGACCCATACAATGTATTTTTGGCTATTGCTACAAATATACTAATGCTACTTAAGACTGGTTTTGTGGTCCAGCATTACAAATATGGTTTATTTGGACTTTAGATGTTAGATGCTAACTGCTAGCTGCCATGAAGACTGTGCTCAGTAATCTTCAACATTTGGTTAGCTAATTAGCTAGGAGACCAGCTGACAGCCTTAGGCCTTTTCAGTAGGGTGACCATTAGAGCTGCATGATTCTGGATAAATTGAGAATCATGATTTCAAATATCACAATTCTCCCACGACTCTGAACTAAGCAAAATAATGGGTCATTTACTACAAGCTGTGACAAAATGTTATTGCTGCAGTCTATTCAAACATGTTTAATTACTTTGCATGAAATATTTAATTCCATTTTTTGAATGAATGATTCAATGACTCACTCAGAAATACTTCATTTGTTTAGTTACTGAATGAATCAGCATTTTGAACAAATTTCTTGAATGAATGATTCAATGACAAATAATTTTTAATAATTAAATAATTAAAAAACAATAATTTAAAAGTCCCCATGAAATCAAAATCAAAGTTTTTTTGGTGTTTGGTATGAATATGTTAGCATTAAATTTATCTGTAAGCTAGTGTGCACCAAAACAATGACAAAATTCGTATTTAGAAGATATAAGCATTCAAGTCTTACAGTCTCTAACTTCCACTAATACGGATTTATGATTTTGATGACATCACCCTGCACTTTGCCAATCAAATGCTCTCTAGAACCCGAAACGTCCGGCCCCCTACACTATAAATAGATGCTGAAACTTCACAGAGTTAGTATTTTCTGTATGGTTAATGGAACGTAGTTCACTATACAGGCTGAACGATTCAGACAGTGTAAATGTGTTTTCCATTGGGGCGAATGAAGTCTGGTTTTGCGTTGAGTCACATAAACCGCCGCAGCATGCACACAAGCTGCTCCAGTTCAGAGACATGATAGCACAGAGTGGATCATATGTGTGAGTCGGTGCAGACAAAATGTATCACACCCATTTTAATACTACACAGAAGGCTATTTTATATATAGATAATGCAATGTGGATGAGAGTGTGGCTGTCATACGCTGTCAAAGGTGGCTTTACTCGGCTCAACAGCTCTGGCCCAAGCTGTGATGTAAATGAAACACTCTTGGCTGTTTAAAAAAGGAGAATTATGTCAACACACAAAATAATGCTGCGTGTTTCAAATCACTTTAGTAAATTAGTCACTTGTTGCACTTGCCACCTAGTTGCAACGTTATTTGAAGTGCCAATAACTTTCAAAAGATAATATGTTGTATTTTGAAAGCTACCATGGACATTAGTGTTTATATCAGAACTATAAATAGTTGAAAACACTGTTTGTGAAGCTGTTTCTAACCTAAACATGATAACTGCTCTCTCTGTGTCAGTGGCAGCGCGAACACAGATATGCCTGTTCCGGTATGACTTTATCAACGGTTTAATAGACACAGATGAATCGTTGTCATTTAGTAATAAGATTGTGTGGGTGTTTGAATCTAGATCTCGATCTTTTATCGATTAATCCTGCAGCTCTACAACCATTGAAACACTCTACAAATACACTGGTTACCAAAACAGTCCTTCAGTGATTATTTTTCTATATAAATGGGCCTGAACAGCTTATTGTTTGTCTTTCGAAAATGAACCATGGATTTACTATAGTAAAAGTGTCGTAACCATGGTTTTTGGCGCATTGATTACCATTTGTATAACCATAGTTTTACTTCAAATACCATGGTTAAACAATGGTTAGTGTAGCAAGACATTGGTTAATTTGTGGTTACCATGGTTTAACTATAGTAACTATTGTTTTTGTTTGGTTAATTTTCATTGGGTTTGCACAAAATTTTATAAACATTCCTAAAAATTTAGCAGTCACAGCGGTGTAATTCTCACACAGAAATCTTAATTATACCACAAGGGAGACAGTACACCGCCATATGAATAAATATGAAGAAAACTAAACACTAATCACCTAACAAATCACCTGACTTGAATATTATCAAGCCACTGTGGGCAGTTTTGGTGAGAAGTGTGAGAAGCCAATTCCCTTCTTCAACATATTTGAAATATCTGACAGATGTTCTGAAAGACAGCAGTCCATTGGAGACTATTCAAAGGTTGCATGAATCTATTCTAAGAAGGTTGGAAGCTTTATTAAAGGCAAATTAAGGCAAAATACCAAGACAAACTGCCTATTTGCCAGGTGTTCACATAACTATCCAAACACTGTGCTCAAAATGAGCCTAAAATAATGAGCCTAATTAGGCATAGTGAACATCCATTTTCAAAAGCACAAACATAAAATTACTTTTGAAAAGTTAAATCGTAACTGCTTAACAGCACAGTTCGTGAAAATGAAAGCAATTATTCAATTCAGTTCAAAATAGAAATTAAACTGGTAACTCTTTAGAATGAGGTTTCATTTGTTAACATTAGTTAATGTATAAACTAACATGAACGAACAATGAACAATACATTTTTTTACACTGTTAATTGATTGAAAACATATATAAAAGGATTGCACCAAAATTTTAAAACTTCACAGATAATAATGTGACATTTCACAGATACTTTGACCACTGAACTAAAAAATATCCCCAGTTTCCATTGGTTTCAACAGAAATCCTCCTGTTGGTTGACTTCTGTGGTGACTCTGTGTCCTTATAATGTCAGATGAAAGAAAAACACTTGCTTTTATCTTTGAAGAAATGAAAGAATCAAAATACTTGAAGGAAACAGACTCGATTTTTAATTTATGTTGAGCATTTCTTTTCACCCACCTAATATATTACTTATTAACGTGCAGCCATATCCTTTCATGCTCTTCTTATTGCAGCATGCCTCAGTATTTTTTCTCCGTTTGATGTGTGTGAAATGATTCATCAGATTAGAATTGATCTTTAAGATACATAGACATTTTTTGAGCTGGCCAACTACCATATACTCTTACTATTTCTGCAGTATATATACTACAAACCAATTCGCACACAGGCAGACATTCTCCTTCCAAACCAACAGTCACTTCTAAGTGCACGTACAGTACAGTCTTCATAATTTGCAGAAAGCACAGAGATGAGCAGCCTGACCCCTGCTGGAGAGATCAAAGACAAATATTAGCGTGCTGTCCCAGATGATCGCTCCCCTGTCAGCCTGTGCTGTGGGAGTAGAGAAGCTATTAGCATGTGCTTAGCATGCTCAGTTGGTGCCAGTCTCCCTCAGCTAGGTTTGGCAAAAGCTCTGTTCGTTCTGCGCGATGCCCCTCGGATAGCAGAGCGAGCCTGTGGGGAGGAAGATCGCAGAAATGGGGGAGGGCCGTAGTGCCCACGTTGGCTCTCTTCTCTGTTGGATTAATGAGTTAAATTTAACCAGGGTTTATCCCTGTGTGTGCAGAATGGTGGGATTATCCGCTAGCTCATGGAGGTTACAGTTGGCTGGCACTCAGAGATTGCAGCATGTTGCATATTTTATCATGGCAGCGGCTGCTTTTAAAAGGTGGAGGGCTAAGCTGAGAGTAGTGAATATCATTATGCCTCAGAAACATTACATAATTGATTGACTCCAAACCGACATCTCTGATTTAGTGGGTATGGCTGGTAAATGAGCTGAAAAGGCCTGTGAAGTTTCTCTGCTCGAGTTTGCTTTCTGCTTCACGGCTCATGGAGAACCTTAGTGCAGGATAAAATGCTAATAGAACAGAATATTGGATAAGCTGAACCTGTGAGGGCCAGATAAAGGTGGTCTACTGATTTTTTTTAACCTGGTTCATTATTCATATTTTTAACAGGCCATTTATAAGATGGTGTCATCGGTGATGAAAATGCCTGAGGATGAATCCACACCAGAGAAGAGGACAGATAAGATATTCAGACAAATGGACCTGAACAATGATGGTAAGATGTGGATGAGAACTTGACTGTTTGAATACATGATGAATTGAAATCACCAAATGACCTGGTGTGATTATTAAACAGCAAAAATATGGGATTTAATTCAATAAGTGCATTCAGAGCATGTGTAGGCCTCATGAAAGGGCATTCGTTTAGCAATCATCAAGTTGACGCATAGAATTTTCTGATTGCCAATTAACTTGCAAAAAGCAATATAAAGCTGTATGAATAAAATAATATGTGACCCTGGACCACAAAACCAGTCATAAGGTTAAATTTTACAAAACTGAGATGTATATATAATATGAAAGCTCAGTAAATAAGCTTTCTATTGATGTATGGTTTGTTAGGATAGGACAATATTTGGCCGAGATACATCTATTTGAAAATCTGGAATCTGAGGGTGCAAAAAAATCAAAATCCTGAGAAAATCACCTTTAAAGTTGTCCAAATTAGGTTCTTAACAATGCATATTACTAATCAAAAATTACATTTTGATACATTTACAGTAGGAATTTTTGAAAAATCTTCATGGAACATGATCTTTACTTAATTTCCTAATGATTTTTGGCATAAAAGAAAAATCAATAATTTTGACCCATGCAATGTATTTTTGGCTATTGCTACAAACATACCCCAGCGACTTAAGACTGGTTTTGTGGTCCAGGGTCACATATAAATAATGCAATACTGGTGTACAAAATACAGGTGTAAAAAATGCTTTTTGTAAGAAATTAATACTGGTGTGTGACACTGGTGTATAAAATTAAAATTGATCAGTAAAGTGACAGTAATTATTATATTTTAAATGTTCTTTAGAACTTTCTGTTCACCAAAGAATAGGAAAAAAAAATTAAAATGTAATTTATTCCTGTGATGCAAAGCTGAATTTTCAGCATCATTACTCCAGTCTTCAGTGTCACATGTAACAGTTGTTCTGCTTAATATTTTGTTAGAACCTGTCATACTTTATTCCGGATTCTTTAATAAATAAAAAGTTGAAGAATGACATTTATTTAACAATATAAAAAAGCATTTAAAAGTCTGTGATCTGTATTTTTTTAAAGAAATGAATACTTTTATTCACCAAGGATGTGCTAAATTTATGAAAAGTGATAGCAAAGACTTGAATAAATGCTGTTCATGTTGAAGTTTTATTCTTTAAATAATCCTGAAAAAAGAATCCAAGTTCCGAAATCACAACTGTTTCCAACATTGATAATAAAAGTAATAAATGATCATATTAGAATGATTTTTGAAGGATCATGTGATCCTGAAAACTGGAGTAATGGCTTATGGAAATTCAGAAAACTGTTCTTGTAAGTTGTAATACTGTTTCAGATTATTACTGTTAATACTGTATTTTTATCAAATAAATAAATTCTTGGTAAGCATAAGAGACTTCTTTCAAAACATTTAAATTCTTACTGACCTTAAACTTTTAATATTAGGGTACGTACAAAGGAAGAAATTACAACAGAAATATATTTATTAAATATAAATTAACTTCCAACAATAATATTAAAATCAGTAATGACCAGCAATAACTCGACATTATTTTACAATAATACATCAAACAATATCTTGACTGGATACTAAAAGTTGACCAAAAGGTCACATTCATGTTGAACTTTTATCATATCGCAAGTGCAAATAGTGCTAGATGCTATTTACACTAAGTGCTGTTTACACTAAATAGTGATACACTATATTGTCTAAAGTATTGGAACACCTTCTAATGAACAGGTTGGACTAATTTATAATTTCCATGAGTACAAATCTTAATGTTTAAGCATATAATGATATTCTAGGGGATTGTGTGCTTCTAATTTTACAACAACAGTTTGGACAGGACCCTCTTCAATTCTAACATGACAATGCCTTTTTGTATAAGGCAAGGTTCAAAAAGAAATGATTGATTCAGTCGGTGTGGAAAAATTGACAAGTCCTAATCTCAGCTGAACACCATTGGTGTGACTTTAAAAGCAGACCATGAGCCAAAAACTCATCACCAAACACTAATGACTTGTACATACACTATATGAACAAAAGTATTGGGACACCCCTTCTTTAGAACAGAAAAAGGCACTTCCAAAACTGTGGCAACAAAGATGGAAACAATTCATGTGTTTATAAATTGTATTTCCATCTCTGTTGCAACCGTTTTGGAAGTGTCAAAAATGACCATATATACAAGTTATTGGTGTTTGGTGGTTTTTGGCTCAAAATCTGCATTCAAAGTCACTCCAGAGATGTTCAGCTGGGATTAGGACTTTGCTTTCTCCGGACCAGTCAAGTTCTTCCACACTGACTGAATCAATCATTTCTTTTTGAACCTTGCCTTATACACGGAGGCGTTGTCATGCTAGAATAGAAAAGGGTCCTGTCAAAGCCGTTGCTATCAAATTAAAAGCACAGAGTCCCCTAGAATATCATTATATGCTAAAACATTAGGATTTGTTTGTACCCATGGAAATTACTACAGTAGTCAAACCTGTTCATTAGAATGGGGTGTCCCAATACTTTTGGCAATATAGTGTAGATGCTGTTTACTGAAATGAGATAGTTGCACCTCAGTATTGTGGTACATTTTAAAATACAGGACAGTGTGCAATAATATTATACATATTGAGTGCATGTATTTCCTTCATTTTATTGAAAATAAATGCCTTTCCAATCTGACACTATGAAAAAAAGAAATAAAAAAAAAAAAACATGCAGTGTCTTATCTCTTAACTTTCATCTCCCCACTATTTGTGTCTTCTCTTTCTAGGCAAACTGTCTTTAGAAGAGTTCATAAAAGGTGCCAAAAGTGATCCCTCCATTGTGCGGCTACTGCAGTGTGACCCCAGCAGCGCCTCGCAGTTTTGAGTCGCTCCCGACAAGCGGCACCCAATGCATGAAAGCTCTTATATCTCATTCTTCTTTGTGTTCCAGACGAAAGAGTTCTAAGAAAAAAAACGTGCAACAATTTTACTTTTCACCTTTTCCCAGAAAGGACATGCGTACATCTGAAGAACAAAGACAACACCTGCCAGGACATTCTCTGTCTGCTGCGTGTCATCCGTCCTTGTCTCTGCAGAAGCCGATGGAGCACTCGACTCCAAAAAAATATATTAAAAAAGCGGCCGATCGCGTTCTGCGTTCCAGGGTCCTGATTTTTGGAAAAGAATGTTCCTTTGTAGGAATCGTGCATGCGCTCTTAACCTTCCCCACCAATCTTGTGTTAAATATCTGTGCTGTTTTGTTTCTCTTCCCTGTTGTTTTGTGAGGGCACAGTTCCCCATCTACTTTTTATATGGATATTTATGTGTATATACAGTATAAATGCATATTGAGACATGTTAGGACTACAAAGGAAGGCAGATATAGACGTCTTTTTACTCACATGCATCTTACGGCAGTATTATGTAGCTTCAGGCAGTATCCAAATCTTAGCCTCCAATTGACCCAGTGGACTGATGGACTGAATGTTGGGATTTTTCCGCTCTGGCGCTCATGATCTTTATTTTACAAAGAGAAGGCTGAGGATCCCATTCTTGAATTCTGTTCATTTAATTTTGTCGTTGAAGTTGTAAATATGTGGTTTGCTTCCATTATTTCGTTATTTATTTTTTTGCATTTTTATGGTGTTTATTTTACCAAGAGTGATTTTATTACTGTCGAACCGAGGCGTGAGACACTTGGTGATGTATTATGCCGTTTGGAGTAAGTCGTTAGTCATTCGAGGCTTTTTCAGCGCATCGTGGGAAATTTTTGCATCAGGGGACACATTCGGTTGAATGGAAGACACTGGTAGCACATATCATTTGAAGCGCTTCATGTGTGTGCGTGCGGTTATGCGCGTTTGTATGTACGCAAGAGTGACGGTTTGCATGTTTTGGTGTATGTATGCGTCTGTGCAAACTTTATAGTAACACTTTGTGTAGTTCAATACGATATCTTTGTATGCAAGTAAGTTTTTGAACCCCGATTTGAAGCAGCAAACTCGTGACACCTTTATCCTGCGTCATATGGTACTCCAAATCTTAGGTTTCCATCAACAACATAGACAGGAATGTACAATGCTATAATTTATGATCATCTCTCACCTTTAGATAAAGAGTCTGAATACTGAAAGCGATCACTAAGGGCTTATTTCCACTCTTGAATGAACAGGTTTAAGGAGAACGCCACTGCTTTGGTTTTTCTTTTCGTTGTATACAACAAATGACATTCCATGACCTGAATTCTCCAGGTTCTCCTGCTTTTGTAACATACAGTATTAGCTCGTGAACTCCATACATGACCACTCTTGATACATGTGTAGCTCTCTCACTTTTGCTGGCATCCATGTTGCTTCCATATTTGTACCGAGACCATATTTGATGCTGCACCCTCTATAGCAACTTTCCTCTATTATGTTGCATGAAAACCTCATGCGAGGACATAAAGATTGTCCCCTTTTACTGACGTTAAAAAATATACTTCTGTGTTTAGAATGTCGCCTGAGAGTGATCCTTGTGCAACGCTGACCTGTACATACATTTATTGTTGTGTCTTACTGATCAGCCTGGTCATGTGATCACAAAGTGCAAAGGTATTTAGCATATTCCCATATGATTCCTGATCAAAAAACAGAACAGAACTAAAGAACAGAATTTCAATTTGAATAGGAATGAAAGGAACCTAAAATGAATAAAAGAAATTAAGAAAGAAATTCATGTAACTAATAGAAAAGCAAAGTTGGCTAATGAGTTTGAAAATGTTAAACTCTAGATAGATGGATAGATATTAGAGTATTATTTGTATACTATTACACTACCAGTCAAAAGGAATTCTTTTCTGCTCACCAAGCCTGCATTTATTTTATCCAAAATACAGCAAAAACAGGAAAAATTGGTTTACTATTTAAAATAACTGTTTTCTATTTGAATATATTTTATAATGTAATTATTCCTGTGATCAAAGTTACATTTTCAGCATCATTACTCCAGTCTTCAGAGTCACATAATCCTTCAGAAATCATTCTAATATGCTGTTTTCAACATAGTAGTAATAATGATAAGAAGAAATGTTTTTGAGCAGCAAATCAGAATATTAGAATGATTTCTAAAGGATCACTTGACTGGAGTAATGCTGATAAAAATTCAGCTTTGAAATCACAGGAATAAATTACATTTTAAAATATATTCAAATAGAAAACAACTATTTTAAATAGTAAAAATATTTCAAAGTTTTACTGTTTTTGCTGTGCTTTGGATCAAATAAATGCAGGCTTGGTGAGCAGAAGAGACTTCTTTAAAAACATTAAAACTCTTGAAATCTTTTAAAAAACTGGTAGTGTACATTTTGTATTAATATTTGGAATATTTTACATTATTATTTTACAGTTACATTATTTGTGTTGGTGTAATTTTTTTTAAATATTACTATATATGTTTAATTTTTGTAGTTCAGTTTTACTTTTAGCTTCAATTTCAGTTTATTTTAGTGCTTTAGCTTAAACTTATATAAACTTACATATTATTATACTTATTATTTCAGCTTAATTTCAAGTAAATGTTTTAATAATTTAACCCAGTAGACAGACAATAAATTATTTTTGTAGATTAAAGTGGAATAACACTTAATTTCCCAGAATGCAATGCTTGAGAGTGCCTTTTAAACTGAAGGTAACAACTATTCAACATGTGAAGGTAAAGACATTTAAATGCTTATTAAACTAAAGTGAAATTAAAAGTACTTATATTAACAAATTTTTAAGAAGAAAGTTTGAAGGATAGATAAATCTTCACCACTGAATTGTTCTTGATGTTTTAATGTAAAATGTATTAATCTAAGCGATCTATAAATACATCCATTTAAAAATATTTAATTCACAGTGTTACTTTTTATATAATATTTCTATAATATTCCTTTATAAACACAAAGACTTTTTTTTCTTGGTAGACTTACATTGTACTGATAATTTACTCACCCCCATGCCATCCAAGATCTCATCATATCATATCTTTTTTTCTTCAGTCAAAAAGAATTTAGGTTTTTGAGGAAAACATTTCAGGATTTTTCTCCATATAGTGGACTTCCATGGGGATCAACAGTTTGAAGGTCCAAGTTGCAGTTTCAATGCAGTGTTTCAATTGCAGCTCTACATGATCCCAGCCAAGGAAGAATGGTCTTATCTAGAGAAACGTTTGGTCATTTTCTAAAAAAAAAAATCAAATACTTCTTAACCACAAATGCTCGTTTTGCTCTAGCTTGACATCAGGCATTTTATAGTCACGTTGGAAAGGCCAGTCTTTACAAAGCAAACAGGTAAAGAAAGTCAAAAATCCTTTACAAAAAAGGTAAAACAACAATGCTGGATAATTTTGAAGTTGGAGGAGAAAATGAGATGGAGTTTTTGGCCCTATACCCTACCCAAAGTAGCTAGGCAGACAAAGAACTAAGCACGCATGACCTTTCCAAAGTGATTATGTTCAAACTTAAATTAGAAAAGACTCTTATTCCGCATTTTAACTGCAATTTGGACCTTTAAACAACTGATCCCCATTGAAGTCCACTATATGGAAAGTCCACTATATCCTGGCATTTTTTCCTCAAAAACCTTCATTTCTTTTCGACTAAAGAAAGAAAGACATGAACATGTTGGACAACATCAGGGTGAGTAGATTATCAGAAAATGTTTATTCTAGAAGTAAACTAATCCTTTATTCTTTTTTACTCACCAATATATGTAAAACTTACATTTTTAGACAGCATAAAAGTTTCTAAATAGGTAGGTTTATTGTAACACAACACACACACTTAAAGTGACGATTCATGGGTGATAAAGCAACAGATCCGAACTGTACAAGCACCAATGTAACATTCGTCTTTCACCTGATCCCTGAATGATGCCGCAGTCAGATTCATGATCAGATCCAGATACTGGACCTTTCCAGCGCCGCCCGGTTGAACGGGGATGCGGAAGGCTGTTGGCGGTACTGACCGGAGGACGCGGAGCGGTGCGAAGGTGAGTTGTAAGGTGGCCTGTGTCGCTCTGGGGGTCTAATAACGGTCAGCTTACGCTCCTCGTCTCCTTGGCAACGACGGGAAGGGGGTGAGTAACGGGGCTCGTCCGCTCTCGGGGTTTTCATCTGAAAAGGAAAACAGTGACGCCGCTTTAGAGTACAGTATGACTGCAGTATGAGTCACCGAACACACCCTCTCTCTCACATACAGGGGGACCGTGAGTCTGTCACACACGTGTTAGTTAGTATTCTCTCAAGCATCTATTAAGAGGACAGCGTGAGTTGTCAGATGTACAACCGAAGACTCACAGGATGAGTCCACCTACGCCTAAGCGCTGATTATTTTTAATAGTGCAAATCTGAGCTCCCTTGAGTATCAGCGCAGAGTCGGCCAGCACATACCAATCTGCTCTCATCTTGTAAATGTTGTTTGCGGAGGCACCAGGGCAGACCGAGGTAGGAGATGGAGACCTTACATAAGCGGCATGAGAACACCATCTCCACTGCACTCATTAGTATCAGCGGGACCCACAGGAGTATCGTGGTGCCCTGAGAGAGAGAGAAATATAGAGAGCCTTTATTGCATATATTCACTGTGAGGTGATCGTGACTAGCGAACTTTTTCACCGTTTACAGTTTGTTTCTTTTCTGAACAATTTTGCACCCTTGCTGTAGCTTACTGTTCATTATATAGTTTTTTCAATGAGAACCAACAATATTTTTCTTCAACGCGTATTGGCATACGCGGATGTAAACAGCATTTATTGCACGGTTAATGTACTACTGAATACGTTGATCTGCTAATTTACGCTATTTAAACCATGGAAAAAATGCGTGGAGGCTGTTAAATCATATAGAGAAAGACTTAGTAAGATAAAAAGGCCGCAATATTTTGACAAACTATAATTAGAAGGTGCTAAAGATACCTACAAGCAGTATTAATATTTCACCTACCTGACTGGAAATGATAAGAACAAACACGAATGTTGTCAAGATTCTTGCCTGGAAAACCTGGTTCAGTTTGGCCAACCACAAACCCTTTTTTCCTCAGGCAGTTTTTTGCACTCTTCTTCTTGATTTGTTATAACTTTTGGCAGACTATAGTACTCCAAATGTAATACATACAATAATAAATAAATAAATAAAAATTATTTATATATACATTCAAGCCCGAAATTATTCATACCCCTGGCAAATTCTGACTTAAAGTTACTTTTATTCAACCAGCAAGTTTTTTTTTTTGATTTGAAATGACACAGGCCTCTACCAAAAGATAATAAGACGATGTACAAGACACATCATTGTGGAAAAAAATATTTCTCAGCATTTATTTACATTTGAACAAAAAGTGGCATGTCCAAAATTATTCATAACTGTCACAAGGATGGTCTGAGACGAGCGGATCCATTTGCAAGCTTTTATTAGTACAGGCAAAACACAAAGGGGCAGGCAGAAATCGAAGTCAAACACAGGCAGAATGGTCGGGGAGGGCAGCGAGAATCAAACACGAGTGGGAGTCCAGGAATCAAAACACGGGAAAACAAACACGGAAAGAAACGCTCAGAAATGCAGCCGGGGCAATACAAGACTTCGCGAAGAAGCTGTGTGTGAGAGTGGCTTAAATGCAGTCCTAGAAATGAGGTGCAGGTGTGAGTGGTAATCAGTGCAGTGAGAAACAAGGAGCAGGTGAATGCAGTGATTAGTGCAGTGGCTTGTGGGGAATGAAGTCCATGATGTGTAGTGCAAGAGTTTATGATGACAGGACGACCAATTCGTGACAATAACCTTTGCAAACTGTCAGAGTCTATGGGAAAATCCAAAGTATACCATTCCAAATAGTCCAAGCTGTTCTAAAGCATCTTAATTACCCTGATTCGTTGGGAACAGCTGTTTTAATCAACTCAACAGGTGAACAAAAATCTGTGGAGGGAGCTAAAGATCAGAGTGATGGCAAGGAGACCCTCCAACCTGAAAGAGTTGGAGCTCATCACTAAAGATGAATGGGCAAAAATACCAGTGGAGACATGCAAAAAGCTGGTCAGCAATTATACAGTAGGAAGCGTTTGATTGCTGTAATAACCAGTAAAGGCTTTTCTATTGATTTTTGAGAACACTGTAACAAATTTCTGTAGTTTTCACAGCATTATTACTGTAAAATGAACAAATCCATACTGCCAGGTGATGGTAATAGAGGACTCAGATGCAGAGTTAGAAATAGTGAAGCTTTATTTCTTTTGCCTCAAAAACACAAAGTAACACAAATAATAGTTAACCGCTGTAGAATAAGCGGAGATTCCCAAAGCTGGCCGGCAGCGACAAAACATAAAATAACAGAAACAATAGTTAACTGCTGCTTGGAGAAGCGGTGATTCCAGAGCTAGCCGGCAGTGACCAAAACACAAAGTAACATAAACAATATTTAACTGTTCGTAGGAAAGAACACAGAGATTCCAGAGCTGGCCGGCAGAATAGCGGACCATCCAAGCAGCTGGAACTCCGCGCTAAGAATCCTGCAGCACAAGAGAACACAAGGGTCAGACTGCAGCGAGAGAGACACGAGACATACGTAAAGACAATCTACTCACAGCGAGGAAAGGGAAAGTGGGGACATATAAAGGCGTGGGAAAATAAGCCACAGGTGGTAGCGAGTCAGCTCGTGAT
>NC_133377.1:4478825-4512482 GCF_049309525.1 Garra rufa
ACTCTCATACCATACCAACTGTGCATTAAACCAAGAGTCTTGAACCTTTTTTAGGCCAACGGCACCTTAGTGGATAGAGAATATAGACCTTAGTCAGGGAATAGTGTCATAGAATGAAGGCTGGATGGATATGTACTGTAATATAACAACATAGCAAATGTTCAGCTGAAAACAACTTTCCAAAGAAACTTTCAGTAGCCAAAAACTCCATACAACTACAGCTTTGAGAGTTGTGAGTTGTGACAAGAAAAAAGTCGAAATATTCAGACAATGAAGTCAAAATTATTAGAATAAAGTCGAAATATTTCGAAATGTGCCATTGACAAAAGCTATTTTCATCCATGGTAAATTCAATATGCCAATTTCTCTGACTAAGGTCTGTTGTTTTTTTTACTGCATAAACTACTTTCTTTCAAAACTCTCATATCTTCTTTGGTACTTACAAAAATACGTGTGGGGTCAAAAGGACACTCATTGGCAATGGTAAAGTGACTCCTGCCATCACTGTAGCCGCAGTAAGCGAGTAGTCTCTTGTCGCCATGAATGATGGTCTTTACCAAGGACACCATCAGGCCGATGACCGAAGCGGCAGCCGCTAGAGCGGCTACAGCACTTGACGCGAACAGTGACCAGGTCTACAATAAAAGAGAGCTGTTTTAGCAATATTAGCAGAGAATAATTAACTCAAGTGCCAGGATGAGGATTTGTCCTTGCAGGCGTCTCTATATCACAGGGGTTTTGTAAATTCTGAGCTGTGAAGGCACATGTAAGCTCTCTGACAAGCCAGTGATCAAACGCTAGCGAGCTCAACACAAGCCCTGATGAATGAGAGAGGAAGCAGGTGTGTGCCACTGAGGCAGAAAGATGCACGAGGGAGAAAAACGCACAGAGAAAACTGACAGAGAATGCACAAACACATAAATCAATGACACCGCTTTCAAGGGCTTGTTCGCTTTGATTCTTGAAAGAAACTTTTTTGAAGCTCCTCAGGTATTTGTGCAACCATGGTGGACCAACAACAGAGTAAATTTGTTTTTAAGATAAATCCAGATTTTATCTAACGCACAGGTGTATGCTATTAAAACATGATGTTCTTTAAAAGAAAGGCTGAATTTCATCAAATAATAAGTTATATTTTACATGAGTAAACTGAAGCTTACTTTTAGGACACATAATATTTTATACTGACATTATTATCATGACAATTAAATCATTTTCCTTAATTTTCCAATTTTTCTTAACCATGATTTGTCTGGGCTCTCAGTCAATTAAAATGTTTAATTTAATTAATTACATGATGTTTCAATTAATTAATCGAATTAATCGCAAAATCAGTTTGACTGAAAATACCCACAAAAGATTATTTAAAGCTATTTTTGTGTTAAATGAGAAAGTCGCGAGTATACATTACAAATTATGGCTTTAGAAAGAAATATTTTATTTGATTCAACGTAAAATTTATTACACAAACATTTAGGCTGCAACGTAAACTATAAAACCTTAAAAGAATATCATTTGAGAGGCATCTCAGCTTGGTTACCAACAGTCTTCAAAATACCCTCTTTTATGTTCCACAGAAGAAATGTGTCAAATGACATGAGGGTAAGTCAATGATGACATAATTCATTTTTTTTTAATTAAATGATACTCTAAATAAGAATCGAAATCTACCAGCAGGTGGCGGTAAATGTCTTTAAGTCATTCGATTTGTTCAAACTGCTAATTCATTCAAGAATGAAGTAAACGGCCGACTTTATGAATGGGCCACTGAATCACTGGTTCACATGATTCGTTCAAAACACGGATTCATTCAGAAACTAAACACTGCTGTGTTGCTCTAAAATGTGCAACAATTCTGCTATGACTTTAAAGATAACATGTTCTCTGCAAAATCAAATAATATTGTGTTTAAAATATAACACAGTATCAACTTGTAATTTACTAGAACTAGAACTGTTGTATAAAATTGTGTTATTTAATTTGTGTTATTTACTACTGCTACTATAGTATTAAAATATTTACAATTTAAATAATATTTATTTCTCACTCTATCTCTCTCTGTCTCTCTCTCTATATAATATATTATTTAAATCGTAAATATTTTAATACTACACTACTACTACTACTACTACTACTACTACTACTATAGTATTAAAATATTTACAATATAAATAATATTTATTTCTCTCTCTCTCTTTCTCTCTCTCTCTATATATAATAAAATATATTATTTAAATTATAAATATCTTACTACACTACTACTACTACTACTACTACTACTACTACTATAGTATTAAAATATTTACAATATAAATATTTATTTCTCTCTCTATATATACTGTATACAATAAAATATATTATTTAAATTGTAAATATTTTAATACTACACTACTATTACTACTATAGTATTAAAATATTTACAATTTAAATAGTATATTTTATCTCTGTCTATCTATATATATAATGAAATATATTATTTAAATTAAAAATATTTTAATACTATACTATTACTACTGCTACAACAATAGTATTAAAATATTTACAATTTAAATAACATATCTTTCTCTCTATATGTATATATATAAAATTAAATGTATTATTTAAAATGTAAATATTTGTAATACTACAGTACTACTACTGCTGCTATAGTATTAAAAAATGTATAATTTAAATAATATATCTGATCTCTCTCTCTCTATATACAGTCATGGCCAAAAGTTTTGAGAATGACACAAATATTAGTTTTCACAAAGTTTGCTGCTAAACTGCTTTTAGATCTTTGTTTCAGTTGTTTCTGTGATGTACTGAAATATAATTACAAGCACTTCATACGTTTCAAAGGCTTTTATCGACAATTACATGACATTTATGCAAAGAGTCAGTATTTGCAGTGTTGGCCCTTCTTTTTCAGGACCTCTGCAATTGGACTGGGCATGCTCTCAATCAACTTCTGGGCCAAATCCTGTCTGACAGCAACCCATTCTTTCATAATCACTTCTTGGAGTTTGTCAGAATTAGTGGTTTTGTGTTTGTCCACCCACCTCTTGAGGATTGACCACAAGTTTTAAGATCTGGGGAGTTTCCAGGCCATGGACCCAAAATTTCAACGTTTTGGTCCCCGAGCCACTTAGTTATCACTTTTGTCTTATGGCACGGTGCTCCATCGTGCTGGAAAATGCATTGTTCTTCACCAAACTGTTGTTGGATTGTTGGAAGAAGTTGCTGTTGGAGGGTGTTTTGGTACCATTCTTTATTCATGGCTGTGTTTTTGGGCAAAATTGTGAGTGAGCCCACTCCCTTGGATGAGAAGCAACCCCACACATGAATGGTCTCAGGATGCTTTACTATTGGCATGACACAGGACTGATGGTAGCGCTCACCTTTTCTTCTCCAAACAAGCCTTTTTCCAGAACAATTGGAAAGAGGCTTAATCGGAGAATATGACTTTGTCCCAGTCCTCAGCAGTCCATTCGCCATACTTTTTGCAGAAGATCAATCTGTCCCTGATGTTTTTTTTTGGAGAGAAGTGGCTTCTTTGCTGCCCTTCTTGACACCAGGCCATCTTCCAAAAGTCTTGGCCTCACTGTGTGTGCAGATGCGCTCACACCTGCCTGCTGCCATTCCTGAGCAAGCTCTGCACTGGTGGCACTCCGATCCCGCAGCTGAATCCTCTTTAGGAGACCATCCTGGTGGTTGCTGGACTTTCTTGGACGCCCTGAAGCCTTCTTAACAATTCAGTGGAAAGTTTTTTTCGGGATTAAGTTCATTTTCATGGCAAAGAAGGACTATGCAATTCATCTGATCACTCTTCATAACATTCTGGAGTATATGCAAATTGCTATTATAAAAACTTAAGCAGCAACTTTTCCAATTTCCATTATTTATGTAATTCTCAAAACTTTTGGCCACGACTGTATATAATAAAGTGTTATTTAAATTGTACATTTTCTCTCTCTATATATAAAATAAAATATATTATTCAAATTTTAAATGTTTTAATACTATACTACTGTCAGGATTGTGTTCTGTTGTCTTGTTTTCCTAGTGTTTTTCCACCTATGTTTCTAGTGCTTTTGGTTTAGTCCTTGTTTCCCCCCTTTTGTTAGTATTACTTTGGTTTAGTCTTGCCCATATTTGTACTTCCCCTTGTTTGCTCGTTTGTAGCCACTCCCTTGTTTCTGTGTATTTATAGTCTGTGTCTGCTCACTCCCATTGTCCATCGATGAAGTTACTTCGTGTTTTCTGTCAGTTCCTGGATCTGTGTTTATTTTTATAAATAAAGTGTTTTTTGTTTATACTCCTGCTTCCCTGCATCTCCCTGGATCTCCACCACTTCACCTCCAGCACACGTTGTGACAACTACTACTACTGTTGCTACTATAGTAATAAATATTATATTAAATATATTTGATCTCTCTCTATATAAAATATATTTAAATTTGAAATATTTTAATACTATACTACTGCTGCTGCTGCTGCTATAGTATTAAAATATTAAAAAAATAAATCTCTCTCTCTCTCTCTCTCAATTAGAAGAATGGTGTAGAATTTTAGGAGAAATATTCTCCCCTGTACTTTTTGTTTATGGTCCTAAGTATAACGAAAACAGAAGGCAAATTCATGTTTTGCTTAATTTTTTGCTTGGGCAGGCAAAAATTACAATCTGTCTATCACATAAAGCTAAATTAAATGGTATGGGGTCAACTGATAAAGTGTCAATTTTTGAAGGGTTTAATAAAATCAAGGTTAAATATGCTAAGGTGGAATATGCTTATTATCAACTGGTTAAAGATATTAAGACTTTTAATTATATCTGGGGGTGAAAAAGTTTTTGTGTGAAATTGAATTTGATGGTTCTTTGTAATTATATAAGCTTTTTTAAATTGTAATTAAAGATTTGTTTAAAGTCAAAAGTCTCTCTCTCTCTATATATATATAATTTTTGAATACTACACTACTACTACTACTACTGCTATTATAGTATTCAAATATTTACAATTTAAATCATATATTTTAAATGAAATGTGAGTTGGAAATGATCTAAACTGTTGTGTAAACAATATCACAATGAATAATATTAATAATGAAATATGCTTCTTTCTTTTGATTATAAATTGAAATATGACCTGAGATAAGTTTCTTGGCCTTCATCCATCAGTACAAGAGACTATGTGTGGTTTTAATTAGAAATGTGAATTTTTTACTAGAAATTTAACTTACCAGCAACCTGTTCTTTCTGTTCTTAGACAGAACAATAGTCAATATCCCAATAATGACACCCTATAAGGATAAACATAAAATCACATTATTCCAATTTATTACTTGGGCCCCAAAAATATTTGAATGCAAATATTTATAAAACAACCACATTTCAAAATGAATGAAAGCCACTGCTCTAAAAACAATGTGAAATGAAAACAAAGTAAAATCTTAAAGAACAAATAGCACAAGCGTATATTTCAATTTACATGTTTCACAAAAAGTATGTTAGGTTTTAAATGAACAGCATTCTGGTTTTCAAACATTAGCAGACCGCGTTCACTATAGATGAACTACAGCTGTGGTTACTCTTCTAGTTGTATGTATATGTAAAGAAATAGCTTGTCTTGCAAAAAACAAGACAAAATATTCCTCTGGTTGTTCAGCTAATTGCCCACTTTACATGAATATGTCGTGCCTCACCAGCAGGCCCGCTGCCAGGGCAATGACGTTGGAGATGGCGCTTTCCATGGCCTGTCCCCGCTGGAGGCTGAAGTGTCTCAGCACCACACCATGGACCAAAGCGCTCAGCAGGAAGTTCACATGCCCTACTAACACCATACTAAGGCCCATCTTCATCAGCCCCTTCTGCTCCTCCAGATTGCCACAACACACCCCTGAGGGGGAGAAAGAGAGCTGATGGGATACCAAATGGAGCCAGGAACTGTGTGCTGAATTTACTGTCAGTCCATGAATTTACAGCCTCCAGTTCCTTCCTCTCAACAACATAAACACTAAGTTAAGACTTGGAGGGAAGACAAGGGTTGTATTCTGACATGGCTGTGCTGACAGACGTTACAGATATTTTGCTGCTGTGCTCTGGAAAGGACTGTGAAAGCTGAAGGAAAGATTAGAAGTGGAGCAGAGCGGTGTGGGTGGACATTATTTCACAGCAAACACAAAGGCTCCGCTGATCCACTGAGGACAGGGTTTGGGCTGCAGGAGAGATGTCACCTCAGTTAATCATTACACACTCTGTACACTCGGCACAGCAAACTCAACAGATAATGGTTAGACTTTTTGGAAAAGAGAAAAGTTTGTGACACTGCCGGTGTGGGAGAAGCTACAGTGATCATAAATTTAAGTAATAAGTCTTGCAGCCTGTTGTTTGTTTGGTAACCATAAACAGACCTTCTATAAACCACAAGCTTTATGATATACGACGCAGACTGTATATTAAAGAGACAAATGCATATTGAGAACAACTATTAATCATGGCTTTGTCGGTAATACAAACAGAACAAAAAATAACCTGTCAAGCTCAACAGAGATTTAAAATCATTAAGGGTGCATGAAGATCTATTACGGTTGTCTCAGTAACTCACCTGAACTCCCCATTTTAATAATTTCCAATCTAGTTCAAGCCTTTGATTAGGTCATGGCACTTGTGAATATTTTCCAGAAGCGAGGAGATGCACCTCCTGTCACTACTATCTCGATAACACGTGTTTGTGTACAGACTGAGGGAATGTGCCCCGGATATTCCCTCACAGGCTGGTCAGTCTTTAGGGTTGCCTTATGCATCATTTGTTAATAATTAGCTTACCTATTTTAATATTCAGAATACTATTTAAGCCATGGTTTGTCTCAATGCAATTAATTGCACAGGATAATAAATTATGTAGATTCTCCACAAGAGGGACACAAACACAGCAAAGGGAAGAGCAACTGCATTTTTCACTGTATTCTTGCATAGAAATGCTTCTTTTGGAGAACACAGTGTTGAAATTGAATTATGAGTTATATGATTACTAATTTTTTCTATAGGTCATTTATATAAAAAATGTAATGCTTACTTTATTTTCACCAACTATTCCCTTTTACATTATTCCCCATTGGAAAAAAAAAAAAAAAGCTAAAACCAGATTCAGCTGATTGGCTGGTTTTGGCGGGTTTGACCAAATAAGCTTATAAATAAATAAGCTGAATAAATAAGCTTTCCATTGATGTATGGTTTGTCTGGATACAACAGAGGTACAACTATTTGAAAATCTAGAATCTAGAAAATCGCCTTTAAAGTTGTCCAAATTAAGTTCTTAGCAATGCATATTACTAATCAAATATTAAGTTTTGATATATTTACGGTAGGAAATTTACTAAATATCTTCATGGAACATGATTTTTACTCCTAATTATTTTTGGCATAAAAGAAAATCGATCATTTTGACCCATACAATACACTGTTGGCTATTTCTACAAATACCTGTGCGACTTATGACTGGTTTTGTGGTCCAGGGTCCCATATTTAGCTGACCAGGCTGATCCAGCTGACTATCAACCAGCTAAAAAAAACTAAACACCAGTTTGGCCAGCCTGGAAGACCAGTTTGACCAGCTTTAAACCATGGAAGACCAGCTAATTCCAACCCACCAGCTTAAAATTTCAGAAGGGTTTTTACAACACACTCAAGGCATATAAGAGTGCAAAAGTGAAACTTTTAGTAACACCTGAATTCATATCAATCTGTTAAGTTTCCACCTCTTTCTTCCTGTAGGAGTGGGTGTGCCCATTTGTAATTATTTTTATGTTTCTGGCTTCCGGTCTCAAACACGTCCAGCTGTTTTTAGCTGTTCAAAAGAGCTGTTTTGCTGTTTGATATTTCAAATTGGTGTCTCACCATTTTACTTTAATGTATTATCTTAATTATGAACACACTGGTTTGTAGTGCAAACAGTTTTACCTTTTATTGCACGTCGTCGTATGGTTATTTCCATGTAGCGACTATGAACCGGAAGTCTCGCCCATATTCTGCGTTGAAGAATAAAGTAGGTATAATTTCAAATTTCTTTACGAACTTACTTTAAAAAAAAACATAATGATACATCACCCGTTTAAGGTATAGTAACTATATCATAGGCATGTGAAGCAGGTAAAGGAAAAGCACTTGAACCCCTGTCTTGTAAAACAGGATGAGTAGACACATTTTACAGATAGGTTTAGGTTTCTGTCCTGTGTCGTTGAGTGTAGCGCCCTCTCTTTGTTAGACGCGGTACTGTGGCTCTCTCTCCACTACACATGAGCATCATTACCAAACACACCAATGTATTAAATGCATTCAGGTAGAATGTCTACAAATACAGTTGAGGTCGAAAGTTTACATACACCTTGCAGAATCTGCAAAATGTAAATTATTTTACCAAAACAAGAGGGATCATACAAAATGCATGTAATTTTTTTTTATTTAGTACTGTCCCGAATGAGATTTTTCCACATAAAAGACGTTTACATATAGTCCACAAAAGAAAATAATTATAAATTAAAAATAATTATAATTATAAAAAAGGGACTTTTTGAATTTGAAGATCAGGATAAATGTAACTTATTTTGTCTTCTTGGAAACAGCAAATTATTTCTGTAGCTTCTGAAGGGCAGTACTAGGCTAAATGAAAAAGATTTACCAGCAGGTGGACTATATGTAGACGTATTTTATGTGAAATATCTTATTCAGGTCAGTGCTAAATAAAAAATAACATGCATTTTGCATGATCCCTTTTATTTTGGTAAAATAATTAACATTTTGCAGATTCTGCAAGGTGTATGTAAACTTTTGACCTCAACTGTATATATGTCTAAAATAAGATTTTTATTAACAATATACATCCTGCTATTATTGGTTATTTAATATTTTGTGAACATGCACAGAATTCATCCATCCATCATGGGTTTAGAGTACAGTACAGTCTGCAATGTGTTATCCTTGTCACATCAGTAATAACTGTATTGTACATTATTAACAGTAATAAATGTACTTTTGGCATTTATACTGATATATGATACTTTTTTTATCACAGATTTTAGTCACAGATTGAGTTTTGATCAGGACCAGAATGTTTTTGTCTTTGGATCATAAACAATAAGCATTCGTCTCAAAGAAAGCATATTAATTTAGGCACGGGAGGAAGTCCTGTTTAAGAGATAGCCAGCAGCACTAATAAAGTCTATGGAAAGATGGTCAGCAGACTATAATAATATTGTCTCCTGGATATTATCTTGATTGTCTTTGCAGGCAGGAGTTGCTATGGATCATCCGTTTACGTCTGTGCGAGCTGGCACACTCATATCAGCCTTTTATAATGAGATACAGCGTCTCACAGAGGGGCAGCAGCATGCGCACCAGGCTGGTGATCACCATGAATACAGTTATGATGGGTTTCTCTGTAGGCCGGGTCTCCTGAGAACAGGACACCTCATTCAGACAGTGAAAATGAACTGCACTGACAACTAAAAGTGACCTGACTGTCCAGAAATGTATGACCAAGTACTCTGTTGTGGATTATTATGAATGAAAGTTTTGTTTAAACTTGTTTAACCATTGGTTACAAATGATCAAACTCAAGCTTGTATAACTTGATTATTACTGTATATGTATGTATATTATTGGACAGTATGAACTGTATGAACAACATTTGTTAGTTGTTCAGGCACTTCTTCATTATAACTTGTTTATTACTATAATATACTATACTAAGAATAGAATAAATCTATTGCTTTATACTTGTGTGTGTTCTGTTTTTTTATTAGACAGGATAATCTGTTTTAGAGTGAAACAAACCTATTTAAAATACGTTTATTTCATGCTAAGTATAATACAAATACATTTACATATGTAAAAAATTGTTTTACAATTTTTATTTCAGTAAGTCTCAAACGATATGTCAGTAAATATGTTAAAAGACTTTTTAAAAGAACTGTACTTAGTATAAAATAAATGCATTTTAAATCTTTTATTTTTTACTAGGCAATAACAGCTAAAACACATTTTGTTCAAACATTTGTTAGTTAATGAAAGGGAAAAACCTATGTAACATGTCTAGCCTTTCTTGATAAATTGCACGCGTTTTAGAAAAAGCATTAATGTAAGTTTATTATTTTATCCAATACAATAAAAGACTAAACTGTACATTAAAATTTGTGACCCTGGACCACAAAACCAGTCTTAAGTAGCACTGGTATATTTGTAGCAATAGCTAAGAATACATTGTATGGGTCAAAATTATAGATTTTTTTTTAATGCCAAAAATAATTAGGATAAGATAATGTTCCATGAAGATATTTTGTAAATTTCCTACCGTAAATATATCAAAACTTAATTTTTGATTTGTAATATGCATTGCTAAGAACTTCATTTGGACAACTTTAAAGGCAATTTTCTTTCTTTTCTTTTTTTTGCACCTTCAAATCTTTGCATGTGATGTATAAATTTCAATTTAGAAAAATTGACACTTTCAACTGGTTTTGCGGTCCAGGGTCACATATGATACATAAATAACTTGATAATTAAATATTTGAGTAATTGTATGGAACTATGCATTTAAGTGATTAATAATTCATGTTTTTGTTTTTCAGACCTCTTGTAAGCCTCAAATAGTGACTCCACCTGTACATTGCAATATTAAATGATATAGTATTAATATAATATAACACCGATTTATTTGTGGGCAGCGGTCTGAACCTCATATTAACAGTGCACACACAGTGCAACTCATTACTGGTGCACTGTAAACAGTCCCATAGCTGTGTGTGCAAAAAAGTAAAGCATAAACCCATACAGAATAGCAGTCCTACGAAATCTGTCAAATGTAAACAAACTTGACAAAAAGTAAGCACTCATTTTATATTTCACAACTCCTCCCAAATATTTCTTCACAAGGACTTGCAAAATCTTTTTACATGTCGTTAAAAATAGTAAACGTATGGAAGTATCTTCTGGCATCCACTTCCTGCATCCACATGGGACTGTCGCTGCGGGTGAGAGGTCAATTGTTGACTTCCATATATCCAGTAATATTATGCTGCGGCATCCCAGGACAATGTGACCCTCCTCGGATCACCTTCATTAGCTAGTTGAAGCGCCTCGGAGTGCAAGTGAGCGCACGGGAGGGCCGGGATATAACCCAGGGTGTGCACCGACCGCTCTCCAGCCGCACCATCTCCAACTCCGGCTGCAGTTTGACGGTAGCGCGGGGAGGTAAGGCGGATAACTGCGTGTAGGGCATATAGCTTTTCATGCTAGCGGCAATACAGTTACTCTAGCGCTCCGTGCATCAAAGCTGTGCTACTATGAAGGCATCTCACACCCGCAGTCATAACAAGTGACATGGCGAGACGCGAATCTGTTTCAGAAACTAGAGCGGTGACTTTTTTGTAGTAGTGCATGACTTTACGCGTTGTCTGCCAAAAGTAAAACCCGTCCCTAAGTCATTGGGTTCAGCTGCAAGTGTGAAAACAAAGGCGAAGATAAGGCATTCTTGCATGCAGTTGCACAGCAGCGCGTCCCCGCTGGGGCTAGCCAGTTAGCGTGAGCCTGACGCAAAATAAAGTCATGATTACAGACGTGCTTTAGCTCTTCTTTGAGGTCGTTATTAAAACAGAGCGTAGCCGAGTTGTTTGTATCGTTACTCTAGCATGACTAACTGACACATGCTGACTGGCTGTTAGTAGTTATTGTGATGTTTTGACAGCCCCCCTTGTCCCCTGCGGGTGACTCCTCGACCATGCGACAGTGGTGCCTTCCTGCTGTGGCTCCACGCGCCGAACCGCTCCCAACGGGCCGATTATCACCTCAAATCTCAGGTAGGACAACAAATATGATGTGCAAACATTCTATATGAAGTTACTGCATACTACTAGACTTGCATTTCCTGAAGGAACGCCAGTGTTTGCACGGTAGCAAAATAATTAAACTGTAAAGTAAGAGGATAGATGGAAAAGAAAAATATATAAAATAAAAGAAAATAAATGGATGTGTCCAGTGTCCCTTTTGCAGTTCACTAATAATTAATGGAAAAACAAATATTTGTATACATTTGTGTTGTTCCAAACCTGTATGATTTTATTTATTCTGAACATAAAAGATGAACTTTTGAAGAATGTCCTGCTCTCTGTTTTACATATAATAAAAGTTAATGGGGACTGGGGCGGTCAGACTACAAAATGAGAAAAAGTACCATAAAAGTAAAATCAAAGTGATATATTCCAAGCCTTAAGAAATAGCTTTGTGTTAGCAAGTTTAATTCACGTTTATTTGCATAGTGCTTTTCACAAAAAATATTCAAAGTTTGAGGAACAGACTGAGCATTAAAGGATAACTATTGCCAAAATGCATCCTGGGCTGTTTTTTTTTTTTTTTACTGTAAATGAGACAAACTTATATCTAAAAGCATAATTACGACAAACGAGCCTCACAGCCATCTTGCCAGTCAAGAAGTGTCGATCTCCGAATGCGAATGAATTGACTCCATAGGATGAAATATTAGGCTTATATGAGGCTCTTTTTACAACTAGAAGGTTAATATTGTTTTTCACTTGCGACAAAACAACGAATTAGCCATGCTAGGGATGCTCACATTGACCGTTTAACTGTTAACCGACAGTAAGAATTTTAACCGATTATTACTATCAGTTAAACGGTTTAAAAGGTTTTTTTTCTATATATTTTTTTTTTTTTACGTTTGCTGCATGGTGAAAGAAATTATGCTATATGCAAGTAATCTGTTTACTCAAGAGCGCGTGTCGACACGTGCAGTGTGGCTGTACAGACATATTTTGCTTCGCCTTCACTTAGTTAACTGGTGTAGTATATGCAACTCAATGGCAAGTGGCGATACTGGGTTATCAGAGAGTGAATCCGTAAGTGAATGTATTAAAATTCTGAATGAATTATAGTCTAGAAAGTGCGCAATAGGCACTCAAGGTACAATCACTGGAAAGCTATCACTCATCTTAGAGATCTCACAAAGTTAATAAAAAGTAATAAAATAACCTTTAAACTGCATAATTCATCTCTTATTTACATAATGTCTACACTTTCTTTGTTTTAATGAGAGAGTTTGTGAACATGTAGAAATCAGCAGAACTGAAACCGGCACTTTGAGTGGTGAGTGGATTGTAACATAGCCGCCTCCGATTGGCCACAGGATCATCAAATTAACAGATATGTCTGTGATTGGCTATTGCTGAATGCTGTAAAAACATGCGCTTCTCCACACACATATGACAGTGGATGAAAAGTCCCGAACCGCAAATTGAAATGATTTTTGTGATGGTGATTTTGTCACGGATCTAACAGTTAACAGACAGCGTTCCAGTCTATCCATACAGCATGTCCACATGTTAAAAACTAGGCACACTGAGGTAACTTATAGGCTGGCCTGGCATATATTTTTATGTCCGACGGGAAGAATAAGACCGGTACCGTTCTTCAAAGTGCATAGAAGGATTCAGTGTGTTTTAGTTTTGTCATCTTAATTGGATAGTTATTTAATTTATATATATTTAGTGTAGCCCTATTTATTCTATTCTTTATTCTGGTTTTCTCTGTTCTCAGAATCACAGCTGATGCGCGATAATTTGAGTATGTGAATACAGTTTTTGTTGTTGCTCTGTATGCTGCTGTGCTGTTTGCATGTTAAAATAAAACATTTGCTTGTATTTTTAATGTATCATCACAGATAATCGTGCATTCTATTTTTATTTTAAACGCATTTATTATTCTAATTTGATCAGTTAACGGTTAATGTTCGGATAACGAGCAACGGTTGTCGGTCAGGAAAAATAACCGAAATGAGCATCCCTAAGCCATGCATTTATATGGAAATGTGCTTTAGGAGCTATCCATCTTTACTCTCCTCGCATTCGGAGATCGACACTTCTTGACTGGCAAGACGGCCGCGAGCGGAAACTCAAACAGTGAAAGTGAGTTGTTCAAAAACTTTCTTTTTAGTAAACTCTGTGTACACAAACAATGTTCTCAATGCTCGAGTTCATGTGTAGAGAACCAGGCGATACTTCGAGCAAAGTGTCATGGTGTGTCGAGCCTTCTTAGTGTTATAAAAATATCGATTTTGATGCGCTCAAAATTATGCCCCTAGTACTCCCATTCACCGGCCATTGAAAACAAAACGAAATCACGGTCAATCTCAAAAACGGCTCGTTTGTCGTAATTATGCTTTTAGATATAAGTTTGTCTCGTTTACAGTAAAAAAAAACAGCCCAGGTTGTATTTTGGCAATAGTTATCCTTTAAGTTTTTTTTTTTTTTTTTTTTTTGGCTCTTTTTCTTTTTTCCTGTGCAAAAATGACCACACCCCACCTCTATATGTATTTGTAAGATTCTCTTATTTATTTATTTATTTATTTATTTGAGCAGCTCAACAAGCCAGCAATACTGGCTCAACCATTGGCATTAGTTGGGGATGGGACTATATGTTTTGCTGACCAATGAGAGATTTTTGCTGTTCTATAGAGTGCCCACCCACTTTTTCAGCAGCTTTGGTTCCGAAAGTATTTTCCTCTTTTATTTTTCCCCTAGGGGTTAAAAAAAAAATCAACGTCTATGAGGTGAATCACAACATCATAAACTCTAATTTGAATCAAAGAAGTATTTAAAAATTGGTCCAAGAAAGGTACAACAATGTGTACTTTAATGAGGGAAAGAACTACAATCTTATGAAGCATCACAAATTACATAATCAAAATGGAATTTTAATTGCAAAATATACATATATGGGCCATTCTACAGAATTGGTCCAAAGTCAGAGTTGGAAACATCTTGAAAAAAATGTATTTTTTTTTTTTCAAAAAAATTGTATAATATCCAAGGTACACCTTCCTAGATGTTTTTGTTGACCTATTAAGATTTTGCTTACATGTATATTAAAATATATATTTGTGCTATTTTATAATTTTTTCTCAGAGGTAAATTATTAACAATTACAATTTTAACAGTATTTCAAATGTAATTTAGAAGATTTGTTGTATTTTAGAACCAATTTTCTTTGCAAAAGGCAAAAAGTTGATCATACTGATTTCAAACTTAAGGATTCATTAGTTTGAATATACATTGAACAAAAAACTATCATAACATCTTAGTTGATAATTCAGTACACTTTATTTTTGATAAAACATCCCATTTTTCAGTAGTGACTGCACATTTTTGGTAGTGACAGTAATGCATAATAAAATACAAAAAATTTGCATAACTGTACTAAAATTTCCCCCAAATAAAGGATAATGTGTTTCCTTTTGTCACTACCGAAACAATGATGACATGTTTTGGTAGTGACAATTTTAGATACTTTTGAAGCTAGCTAAAAGATGCTAATCAGCACATGGTTGTCTAGCACAGTTCTGAACAGTTGTACACATATAAAAAACGAAATGTTATGGAATAACTCCCAAAAAAGGGTGCTTAATTGCAGAAGTTTGGTAGTGTCGTTCCTTAAAGTTAAAGTAAGATTTTTGAACACGTTTAACTCAAAATGACATCTAAGATTTGAATTCTTAAATGCTTTTTAAATGTGTTTTTTGATGGTGGGACAGCAGTTCATCAGTGTAGAATGTAGTTAGAAGATAATAAGTGAAGTTTAATGTCATTGCCAACACGAAATCATTTGTTTTTTAATAATCTTGTCCCACAGATGCCAGAATGGAGTGTTGTGATGTGGAGCCACGGTACACCATTGAACAGATCGACCTGCTTCAGCGTTTAAGGCTGTCAGGGATGACCAAACCTCAGATCATTCAAGCCCTTGAGTCATTAGAGAGGCTTGATCCAGACCATCGTACCCCATGCTGCAACAATCACACGGCCCCAACCAGCGCCCCTACCTCCGCAGCCCCTGCTGCGCCCTCGTCCTCCTCCTCGTCCTCCTCCTCTCTTACCTCAGCTACCACGCAAACCCCTGTAATGGATGCTGCTTTATCACCTAGCAACAGCTATGATGCCTCACCCCCACCCATGTACCCACCCAGCGGAGTTCAGAGGTCGTTTAGTTATGACTTGGCAGAAGAAGACTGGGATCTGGAGGAGAAGGTGGAAGAATACATGAGGTATTTTTATGAGCTACTTCTGTGGGCTTCTCTTTTCAGGTCTACTGAGAGGTAGAGATTAATATAACAGCTGATAATGACAGTGAATGTCCCTGAGCAACAGTGTAATTTTCAGAGAACAAGAGCCCTTTTTGAATCAGGTCAGGTGGACAGTTAGTTCAGATGGATACTTTTTGGAGCTTTTTGTGGTAATGATTTGGCTCTGGAGAATGGGACAACAGTATGTCCCCCATTTAAAGCAAGACACACAGATAAATAGGATAAAATGTTACAAAAAGATATCACCACACGTACTTTAACCTCTTAACTGACAACCTCTCTTTTTTAACCTAGATGTGAAAATGCATCTTAGTTGTTATTCATGAATAATTGAAAGGTTGATCTCTTTTTAAAGGGTTAGTTCACTCAAAAATGAAAATTTGCCCATTATTTACTCATCCTCAAGGTATCTTAGGTGTACATGACTTCCTTCTTGCAGACAAAAAAAAAAGAGTTATATTAAAAATTATTCTGCCATTTCCAAGCTTTTTTGGTTGAGCGGGTGTTTCTCTTCATCAGTCCAAAATAGGGATGCACCGAATATTCGGCCACCGAAAAAAGACTTTTATCACCTAGTCTCAGCCTCAGACGTCACGCTAACGGAACGTTGGCTAAACGTCTGATGCATATGGTACACTTAATTGGAAACACTTCAGGAATGTCAAAGTCGTCCTCTGATTCGTTGAATTTGACCGGATTTCCAGGAGACGCGAGTGTCGCGTTTATATTTGGTCCGCCGGGAAACAAAGCGCAGACTGATTAATTCAGCGTTTTGCTAAAAGGTGCTTATGTAGACGCCATTGTTGTTATACACATTTGCCACGTTCGCGAACAAATTACTGACTTACTGCTTGTTCTCCCTCTTCTTCGTTATCTTTCAATGCTGGTTATTTCAATGACTGACTTGTCGCACGCCAGTCTGTTGTTGTGGGAGCATCTCCACGCCCCGAAACGTGACACTGAACGAAACGAACTGTGATTGGTTGTTTGACATGTCGATCAAACGGTCTTATGGGCGGGCCTTGGCCAACTAAAGCTTCCATGAATTCCAGACCTGGCTACGCGAGATTTATCACCGAAACAACACGGGCGAAACAGTATGTTGACGCAAACAGAAACCGCGGCCTGCACGTGCTTGTCTGAAGCAACACTTCTGCGGTGTGGACGTATTTCAGTATATCTGAGAAAGACCCACGGATAGCGATTTGCAAAACTTGTAATGACGAAATTTCAAGAAGGGGTGTGTCTGCTGTCGTGCGTGCAGCCAGTGATGAGAGCAGAGATCGGCGCATTGTGCAGACAGATGTGGCTTTCAGTGAGTGAAAAACAATGGCTTTACGTTGGTGTTACGTCGCAATATTTTAAAGGTATGTCTTTTCTATATACTGTATTTTTATAAATATTTATGTTTTAAACCGTGGAGGTGAGCCAATGGATATCACACAAGCAACGTGAAAACTGCGCAATATGTGAAAGTGAAAGTAAAAACTGACAGTGCTTTCAGCATCTGACATGCATTCTCTCAGAGACAATGAGAGACGATTATACTTCATATGCTGATAGACTACATTTTCTGCGGAGGCTGAAAAGAGCGAGCCTTCCTCCATCTATTCTCATCACCTTTTACAGAGGTACCATTGAAATTACTTCCTGGTACGGCAACTGCAATGCATCAGACCGCAAGCGCCTGCAGAGGATAGTAAAGACAGCAGAAAACATTATTGGGATGCATCTTCCTTCACTCCAGGCCACATTTCATAAGCGCAGCATTGACAGAGCCTGCAACATTGTGCAGGACCCCTCTCACCCCTCGCATAGACTTTTCTCCCTCCTGCCATCTAAGAGGAGATTCTGCAGCATCAGAGCCAGGTTGCGGGACAGTTTTTATCCCCAGGCTGTCAGACTTCTTAACAGCACGCTGCCCCCAAGAATTTTTCAACACTAATTTTACTTCTCCTTAACCTGGTTGTCTTAATATCTATATGCACTGTCACCTTCAAGGACTGCTTTTGGCACATAGAACAAATGGACTGAAAATCACACACATATCTCAAGTATTGTGCACTGTCACTTTATGATGATTCAGTCTGACATACTTTCTTAATTCTAAACATGCTGCTACTTAAATATACAGTAGTGTCAAGTTCAGATCCTAATGATGATCTCTATTTTTCTGTACATATAGAGTATATTTATATAGCTTATCCATTTGCACATATTATAGATTTATACTATTATATTGTCCGATTGCACGGTTTTTGTCTTGCACAATGTTTTGTCTTGTCTGTCTTACTTTATTTAAACTTAGCTTTTTGATTGCACTATTGTATGTTTATACTGCAGATCCAGAGCTCTCGCCATTTCGTCTCCCTGTATACTTGTATGCGGTGAAATGACAATAAAGCTTACTTTGACTTTGACTTTTGACTAATTTAGTCCCCCACTATTGTGTAAGGGTTGTTTTTTGAAAGACTTAAATAAAGTTCTTAATTTGATGAAACTTCATATTGAATAAATATGAGCGCTGCACGTTTCAAAGAATTTTCATTTCGGTGCATCCCTAGTTCAAAACAAGTCCAATAAAGTGCATCTATCCAAATAAAAATGCCTCACACAGGTTCAAGGGTTTAATAAAGGTCTCCTGTAGCGAATTGATGCATTTATGTAAGAATAATATCCATATTTAAAACGTAATAATCACTTTAATTTAGCTTGCGCCAACTGGTCATACACGGAAGCCCTGATGTAATATACAGGAGCAAAGGAAGCAACGTTTCTTTACTTTAGCAAAGGAAAACCAGTCTCCTCTTAGATTATATCGAAATCATCTGACATTTTTCTTTACAAATCCTGGTTTTGCACTTCTAATTCCTAACCATTTTTTTTGTTTTGATCTCTCCACGGTGCGCACAGATATTTTTCTTACAAAAATGCATAGATTCACTACAGGGGGCCTTTATTCACCCCCCGGATCAGTGTGAGGCATTTTTATTATGGATAGATGTACTTTATTTGACTTGTTTTGGACTGATGAAGAGAAACACCTGCTTGAGCAATTCTGAAGATTGGAAATGCCAAGATAATTTTTTATATAAATCTGATTGGATTCATATGAAAGAAGGAAGTCATATACACCTTGGATGCCTGGAGGATGAGTAAATAATGGGCAATTTTTCATTTTTGGGTGAATTATCCCTTTAAAGAAGACAATCAGCATTTCAATAAATGAAAGTGTAAAAGGTTATAGAAGTTTATATACAATAGATTTATTGTAAAGAAAATGTACTGTACTAAATATACTGTACATACATTTTTTTGTAGAAAATTCTTTGGAGTCTAAAATTACTATAATATTAAAGCCATATGTCTAAGTTGACATCACAAAAATTGAGGTTCCTGTGAGATTTAGTTTAGATTGCTGTACCAAAACTCTTCTGTGAATTTATGAAGTTGTGACTTCCCGTCACAAATGTATACATTACTGTCACAGTATTACTTTTACCACAAAATAGGATTTGAAACCTTGAGACTCCTTTCCAGCAATGTGTTTAGTCAACATTAGAAAAAGTTTGATTATAAAACATTGGAATACATTTTGTAGTACTACACTTGACACCGCCTGCTAAGGGGTGGAGCTTGCTTAAACAACAATATGAAAATTGCTCAGAATCTCTAAATGTAAATGACCAGTGCATGAAAAACAATGTCTTTGTTTGTGGTGGCTTGCCTTAAATATATGTAATGCAAAGCACCAGCTGCTAATGTTTTTTTGATTTGGCTCTGGAGAATGAGACATAAAACAGTATGTTCCCCATTTAAGGCAAGACACACAGATAAATAAGGTAAAATGTTTCACTAGACTAGGATTAGTTCACTCCAGAACTTTCTTTCTTCAGTCGAAAAGAAATTAGGGTTTTTGAGGAAAACATTCCAGGATTCTCCATATAGTGGACTTCAATGGGGATCAATGGGTTGAAAATCTAATTTGCAGATTCAGTGCAGCTTTGAAGGGCTCGATCCCAGCTGAGGAATAAGGGTCTTATCTAGTGAAATGATAGGTCATTTTCTCAATTTACATGTATATACTTTTTAAGCACAAATGGAAATTAAATTTTAATTTTGGAGTGAACTAATCCTTTAATGTTTTGTTTTGATCGGTGTGACTGTAATGTTTGTCTTTGTTTGGACTGTAGGAGGGACAGCAACCTTGTGAAAGAAGAGATAAAGGCTTTTCTCAATAACAGAAGGATCTCACAGGCAATTGTTGGACAAGTCACAGGTACTATGAATGCTTTTTGTAAGCATTTCTAATCATGCAAACCATCAAAGAATGGGCTATTTAAAGTATTTTACATCTAAAACCATTAAACCTTCATTTACTGTACATTTACAAAGTATTCATTTCCTGACCTGTGCTAACCTGAAAAATAGATTATTCTTTTATTTTACTAAAATATATTATCTTTTTACTACATTTTTACTACATGTCAAGGGAGCTTTAAAATTTTGCCCATCAAGAGAAAATATAGGGCAAGTGCATAAGAAAATTCAGACAGTCATGGAACATGTCTGCGCAACAAAATCTGTGGAAACAAACTGATTGCTAATTCAGTTTGCTTTTTTTTTTTTTTTATAAATTTGACATTGTCAAAAAATTGCACACATACTTGATGTTATACAGATTATAGTTTATTCAGTGAAATATCACCACTGGATCTTATTAAATACACAGAGTACAGATTGGGCACAGATGTGCTCAGTATTGAAATCATTTTTTAAGGACATTCAGTTTTCTACACATAATAGTGTTTCACAGAAGTAAGACGTTTGTTTGAAATTAAACTTTGTTGTAAATCAAAATTACACTGATCACATGCTGAACAGTTTTATTTAAACAATATTTTAAAAATGGTTGGACCCTGTATATCATTATAAAATCAGACCAATTGAATGAAGTATATTACTTTAGTATTACTTATACTGTAAGTATTTTGATTTATCTTTTATTTTCATTTTTTATTTTTGGATTAAGTATTAGTTATTTGCATATTTTGTTGTTGTTGTTGTTTTTTATTAGTTTTTTTATATTACTATTTATTTTATTTAGATTTTTTTATTTTTTATTAGTAATTGTTACAACTTGTTACAACTTAAGTACAACTTATTTCAATTAGCGAAGGCAACATCTCTCATTTTTGTTTAGTTTCTAGTTTTTCATCCAATGTTTCTTTTTGATTTTATTTCAGATTTGTTTAAATTAACAAAAATGTTTTTTTAATCATTTAAGTGCCAAGCACAAACCGTTTTTTTTTTTGGTGTTAAAATATTACTGTCTTGATGTACTAAAGACACACATTGAAGAATCTGTGCTGAAAAGGCATAAACACAGTTGTTATTGCACCTGACCTTATTGATTTGTAGGAGTTTCCCTTTCAGACGCAAAATTTATGCAAGCACGGTATTCAAATGAATAATGCAACAAGTTTTACTAACATTTTCGCTCATCAAATTCTAGCCAAAAAAGCATGTTTTAAAGCAGGCGTTTTTTTACGTTGCTCTTGGTAGATTACACTGGTCATTATGGAAATGATCTGGCTGTGTCTGTATTCTTTAATGTGTGCATTGTCAGTAATTTACACACATAATTTCCACCTCCCATCAGTGCTTTCATGGAATTGCGCTCAAATGCTAATTTGCCCTGTTTAGTAAATCTGGCCCTAAGTTACCAATAATACCTCTGGCATTGAGTTAATCACTTTTCAGCCCAAGTCTTCAGAATAATTGGTTTTATTCTGGTGCGTTCTACTTTTCCTGCCATTTCTGTCGCCAGTAATTGTCTTTTTTTTGACTATGATATTCTGCAGGTATCAGTCAGAGCTACATCTCCCAGTGGCTTCTGCAGCAGGGTCTGGAGATGAGCGACTCCAAACGCAGAGCATTCTATCGCTGGTACCTGCTGGAGCGCAACAGCCCAGGTGAGTTGTGGTTCCCTGCAGGGAGATGATTTGCCAAAAATAAGGCAGTGGCCTGAATTTTGGGCTTGGGGCTGGCTTAAATCGTAAGAGAGTTTTATGTTTAGTTTTCATTTGCTATTCTGCCATATCTTCCCTATATAGTTTGCATGGTCCCTGAGGGTTTTACATTACAGAAATCAAGACTATATTGGAAGGACATGCCATGTTGCCGCACTAAATTGCAATTCAATCAACTGGTGTCATTTTCCATCAATTATGCGCTTAGGTTAATGCTGTTCTTGGCACATCCAAGAAGTGTAGGTTGTGGCATTCGGAAATGAGCCTTAAAGCCTTTTAGGCTGTAACGCCGCCAATACCCGCATCATCTCACATTTATAATATAGAGAACGTGTTGATGCGTAAAGGAGCTAATTAAGTAATGTGAAGCCCCCCAGGACCACTTCTGCTCTTCATCTCCCAGGTTAGACCCTCTTCTGTAGCTCTCAGTCCTGATCCTGGGTTTGTCAAATGCTGGTTTTCATGTCCTCTCTGCACTGAGGTGCAATTAACACCCGACCCTACTAACAGAGCCCTGAGCATGACGCTTTCACATTCTCTACAGCGCTAGAAAATTGAGCATGGCTCCAAGAACCTAATCACTTTGAATGTCTATTAACACTGTTATCTGCCATGAAGTTTTCTCAAAGGATTTTTATTAACGGTTTGTTAACGGTCGTCAGCATTAACGGCACGTTTTCGGCCCTCGAAGGGACCCTAGTTAACACAGTTTTCTGATTGCCCAAATGGGTTGAAGGTATCAGATGGAGTGAAAACCAGCATGCTCAGGTCCCCAGGAGCAGGACTGACACTCCCTGGAATAGGCAGAGAGAACTGCTGATGCACCTCCTCCCCTGGTACTCTGCCCACCAGTCCCAGTCAGGTAACATCCATGCAGCAGGGAAACACAGCTTAAAGGTACACTTCACCCCAAAATGAAAGTTTGCCATTAATAACTCACCTTCATGTCATTTCAAACCTGTATTACCTTTGTTCATCTTCGGAACACACACATATCTTTGAATTAGGTAGTAAGGACATTGTTAAAATAGTCAGTGTGGCATCAATGGTTCAACCTTATTGTTATGAAGCCACGAGAATACTTTTTATGCAGAAAAACAAACAAAAATAATGACTTTATTAAACAATTTCATATCTTCCATGTCAGTCTCCGCCTTGCGTTCATAAGAGTATCACAATGCATGATGCTGCTGATGCAGGTGCTGGCGTTCTGACGTAGAACCCAGATGCGCTGTGCCTTGTTGACAAGTAGAAGAAGATGCACACTGCATAAAACTGTTCATAAACATCATCATCAAAAAATCTTAATTTGTGTTCTGAAGATGAACAAAGGTATTATGGGTTTGGTACAGTTTGAGAGTGAGTAATTCATGACAGAATTTTCATTTTTGGGTGAACTGGTGTTTCTTTTTAAGTTCACTTCAACACTACTGGTTTGGGAAATTATTATGTTCTCTTTGAGTCTTAAGCCACCTCTTCACTGTCTCCAAAAACAATAGAGCAGAAGTTATACATTTCCAGTGGAGAGTAGTACAGGAGCTTCATTGAGTTCTGATCATATGCATAAGCAAAATTTTTGGATCCAATTTAGGCTTTGGATGTTAATATATTTTAAATTTTGCAGCTAGACCATATGCGACTCTCATTAAATTACCAATAGTCTTGCATGTATCAGTATGCCTTTAGGTTCAGTATCTTTAGGTTCGCTGTCAAAAATGCCAATGTGAATGCTAAGTGGACCAGGACCAAATGTATCATTTTTCTTTTTGGTCCGGACCAAATGAACCAAACTACAAGTGTGAACACACTCTCAATTATTTACATTGATCAACTCTAGAAAACCCCTTGTGCATTTCTTTAAAACATATTGCAATAAGTGTTTCGGTTTTGTGTGAAAATATTCTTAGGCATATGTGCATACAACTAGTACAACTGCCACTAGGGGGCAAAATGCAACAAATGTACATTAATAGTCGGGGCTGGGTTTTGACAGATTTCACGATTCAATCGATTCTTATACACAAGATCGTGATTCAATTCGATTTGCATTTTGATTTGATTTCCGATTTGATTCTACATTGTTTATTTTAAATATATATCAGGTACAGTACATTACAAATTTTCTCAAGGTTAAAATCTTGGTACTACATTACTATAATATTGACAGCTAAAATTAACTGATTTGTACGCAAACGCTTAAATTACACTCAGTTTTTATAATTCTAAAGTTACAGTTACATAATTATAATTCTACTCCCATTCGGTTTTTGAAATATAAACATTTAAATAGTGGCTGTCATTAAAAGCTTTACAAAACAGATTTATTTAAACATAAATAAACATTGAAGAACAGTAAAAATTATAATGAATATGTTACATTCTGCATATATTTAGTATATAGTATTTAAGTTTATGGTCACCGAATATGTTTTTCTGATGTATATTCCATGTTTTTGAAAAATGTTCCCAACAGGCGCCACATTGTCCATGCGTTCACTGGTTAAAGAGGAGCCTGACTGGAGGTTGGCTGGAAGCCCCGCAGACAGGGCAGCAGTTGGGCCTTTTAGACTGCGTAGAGGTAGTCGCTTTACCTGGAGAAAGGAGTGCCAGTCAATCATGGAGAGGTAAATCACAGATAATTACTGTCTTTGGCACTATTCAGACAGTAATTGTTTTTTCAGGGTGACATCTGTAAAAGGACATTTGCATAACTCCTTAGAGATAAAACTGTCTGAAACAAATGCATGCTGCAGTTAAATACAATTCTCCAAATTATCAATAGTTTAAACAAAAACAGTATCCATCTAATAGATAATTCGCCAAAGGAATATACCATAGAAATAATGGCATAGTGAGGTATGGTGACAGTGTACCCATAAAAGTGGAATATTTTCTTCGCTCACACCTTTATACACTTAATGCCATTATGTCATAAACATTAAGCAGCCTGTTTTATTAGTCTGCACTTTTACACAGGCCATTCCTGTTTCCAGTTGGTTGAATGATGATCATGACATCCCAAGTCTTGTTCCTGATTCGCTGTTTATTCTCAGTTTCTTTATAGAGAATCAGTATCCTGATGAGGCCAAAAGAGAGGAAATTGCCAATGCTTGTAATGCAGTCATTCAAAAACCTGGTAAGTGATTGCAATCAGTATCGAGCTGCCTCAGAACCAGACCAGTCTAGCATTGCCATCTTTGTTGCAAATGTAGCTCACTGAATGTATAAATTACTTAATTTAAATGATTAATTGTTTCAGGATGCAAACTCTCAGAATTTGAACGAGTGACTGCGCTCAAAGTGTACAACTGGTTTGCCAATCGGAGGAAGGAGATGAAGAGACGTGCCAACATAGGTATGACCATGAGAATGATGATGACAGATAATCGCTGATTTTAAGTGACACAGACATTAGACATAGTACTCCTGTCTTTTTCAATCAGAGGCTGCCATACTAGAGAGCCATGGGATAGAGGTGCCCAGCCCCAGCTGCCACTCCAACAGCGAAGAGGTCGAGACTCAGGAGTTTGGAGATCAAGTCATGAGTCAGCGGTTCTCTGAGCAGGTTAGAGGTTGTTGTAAATACACAAGTTGGACTCGTTTATGCTCAGCATTGTTCACTTGAATGTAATGTTTTGCATCCAGGAGGAGCTCTCTCAGAGAAAAGACATTGAGCCAGAAGGTGCCATGCTACCTCCTGTGGAAATGGTGTCTCCTTCAAGCCCGACCTCTCGACTCGTGGAGCGGAAGCTGGAAGAATCGAAAAGGGAGGCTACTGATGACGATTAACCAATGAGCCGAGTCGTATTTTTGTTCCAAAGTGGCTTGACGTGGTTGTTCTCAGCCAAGCCTGACACTCTAAATTCTCTGGTGCCTCTAGTGGTAGGGAGGCCACTCTTATGTATCTACAGTAATCACGCTTGTAGTAACGGCAATATTTACTCTATACAGTATATCGTGCATTCCAAGACAGTCTTAACGCTTCCCGCAAGAGGGAAAGATGCGTAAGGTGCAAACTAGTAACTTTTCTTATCATGCTAAAGCTGTTTGCTTTTTTTCTCAGCGTTCTCATATACAGTTTCACCTGTTATTATCTCAAGCAAGCAGTCTAGAGAAACCTGCAGGACAGGTGTTTAATTTGACAGAACGGGCGCACTGAACCCAGTTTGAAGTCTGTGTGAATTTTAAGAGCTTAACAGTCTCTTAATTGTCATATGCAATAGTTAAAGACAAGATTGGATAGAAACACCCCTAATAGATATGCCAACTCAGGTAGAACTAAACTTGGCAGTTAAGTGAGAACATTGCAGTGTTTCTCACAATAATGGTTCATTGGGTAGACATGTGACCTGTCTCAAGCATACAGGATTGTGTACATATTGTTTTTCACTTTTTTTTCAGATGTGATCTGGAAGTAATATTCAGATTCTCATGGCTCTGTTTTTGTATACACAACGATTGTAAGCTCTTTGTATCCAGCTACTTAAGCTATACTGACCCTGACTAGTGTGAGGGTCTAAAATGCTTCAAAAGTTTCCCCTTCCTCTAAGGTATTATTTGCTATAAGCATCATTTACGTACCTCTTTAATAAGGTAATGCAGTATGTAAAACTACAAGTATAATATTAGCATTTAATGCGACAGGCTGCTTTTCAATGGATTGATATCCACGGTTTGTTTTTCTGTGTCTTAACAAAAGCCAAAGCTAGGCCAAGTTGTAAAAGGATGCAACTTTTTCATGAACAGTGTCAAATATACTTGACGATTGCTTAAGGCACATCAGCGTGTCTCGGTGAGAAGCGCTTTGAGTGTGCAGAGACTATAAGCTGCACAGTATGATTATTCTGGCCTATCAGCTCTGTACACCAACAGGATTCAATGCTGCACGCTGTCAAGGCCCCCTACTCTGTGCTTTTTCCTAATGATATAAAACAATAAAATTAATAAACAAAAGTTGTGTTGTGTTTGAATTTAATTTACGTTTGGGATGGCAAGATTATTCACATTCTGATTTTTACTTTTTCTTTAACTACAGGTCCTTCTCAAAAAATTTGCATATTGTGATAAAGTTCATTATTTTCTGTAATGTACTGATAAACATTAGACTTTCATATATGTTAGATTCATTACACACAACTGAAGTAGTTCAAGCCTTTTATTGTTTTAATATTGATGATTTTGGCATACAGCTCATGAAAACCCAAAATTCCTATCTCAAAAAATTAGCATATCATGAAAAGGTTCTCTAAACGAGCTATTAACCTAATCATCTGAATCAACTAATTAACTCTTAACACCTGCAAAAGATTCCTGAGGCTTTTAAAAACTCCCAGCCTGGTTCATTACTCAAAACCGCGATCATGGGTAAGACTGCCGACCTGACTGCTGTCCAGAAGGCCACCATTGACACCCTCAAGCAAGAGAGTAAGACACAGAAAGAAATTTCTGAACGAATAGGCTGTTCCCAGAGTGCTGTATCAAGGCACCTCAGTGGGAAGTCTGGGAAGGAAAAAGTGTGGCAGAAAACGCTGCACAACGAGAAGAGGTGACTGGACCCTGAGGAAGATTGTGGAGAAGGACCGATTCCAGACCTTGGGGGACCTGCGGAAGCAGTGGACTGAGTCTGGAGTAGAAACATCCAGAGCCACCGTGTACAGGCGCCAGGTCAAGCCACTTTTGAACCAGAAACAACGGCAGAAGCGCCTGACCTGGGCTACAGAGAAGCAGCACTGGACTGTTGCTCAGTGGTCCAAAGTACTTTTTTCGGATGAAAGCAAATTTTGCATGTCATTCGGAAATCAAGGTGCCAGAGTCTGGAGGAAGACTGGGGAGAGGGAAATGCCAAAATGCCTGAAGTCCAGTGTCAAGTACACACAGTCAGTGATGGTCTGGGGTGCCATGTCATTCTATTATTCAGTCATTAATTTCTCACCCTCATGTTGTTCCAAACCTTTAAGACCTTTGTTCATCTTCGGAACACAAATTAAGGTATTTTTAATGAAAGCCAAAAGCTTTGACCCTCCATAGACAGCAACACAACAGACGCATTCAAGACCCAGAAAGATAGTAAGGACAACTTTAAAATAGTCTATGTGACATCAGTATTTTATCTTAATTTTAGGAAGCTACTAGGATACTTTTGGTGCGCAAAGAAAAAGAAAAAGAAAAACAACTACTTTATTCAACAACTTCTTCTCTTCCGTTGGTTCTTCCGTTGGTTCTTCCGTTGGTTTTGAACGTGCATTCACAAAAGTACCACAACACATTTGGAACAACATGAGGGTGAGTAATTAATGACAGAATTTTTTCTTTTGGGTGAACTCCCTATTAAACCAACGGTGTATTTTTTGTTAGTGTTTTGCTACTTTGGAGCCCCCTACAGTTTAAAGTTTGTAATTCACTGTAAAAAAAAAAAAAAAAGAAACCTCGCCCTACAAGTGCATTGTTGCTGCCATAAAACGATCCGCCCTTTTAGCGAATTTATAATCCCAGAACGGACGTTTGGCGGGGAAGCGTAGGAAAGAAACAGAAACATTAACTTTATTAGAAGTTAGGGTACCATTAGAATGATTTTGAAAATTGTATAGACTGTTTTCACGACCGTCATCAATGAAACGCCACTGAACCGAACGAAACTGCAACGCCACTGAACCGAACGAAACTTGCATATTTAGCTGATTATAGACCCTTTTCCTGAGTAAACGATGAGCGCCGCCATTACGAATTCTAACGTCAGATTGAATGCTTTTCTGTTCCGGTTTCCATAGGAACCCATTCAAATAGCGTCCATCTGTTTTTAATGTAACGTTAGCTAACATCCGTTGCTTCGTGTCATCTACACTCATTAAAGTGAGGCACTGACAAATGACGGTCATTGCGACATTGCCAAGTGATGGCGCTATGGAGCCATGTGCTTTTTAAAAACATTTTAATATGTTTAACATTAGTTTATTAGCTCGGAATATACCCTAATTTGACTAGAAACAATGCAGACCGGAAATGCAAAGTATTCTTTCAGTTAAGAGTGGGACTTACTTCCGTGTTCAGGAAAAACGTCTATTGCTGCTGGAAATGGTCTGTTATTGTCATGTTTGGGGCTGAACTAATTGGTCGGACCGGCAAAAACATTTTGAGTATTTAGACTGCAAAAAGTTATAACAAATCAAGGAGAAGAGTGCAAAAAACTGAGGAACGTACTCGGTTACTAACGTAACCTCGGTTCTCTCTAGAGAGGGAACGAGTACTGCGTAAGAAGTATCTTACGCTAGGGGAAAATCCTTTTCTGCGAGATATTGAAGCCAAAAATTATCCTTAATTTTGAAATAATGTAAAGCGCGTTGCAGCAGCATACAGACATAGGCGAAACAGCTTGCGCGCCTATTGGCTGCTCTGCGGCAACTGCAGCAGCCTATTAGAGCGAGGCCTGACGCGACGCCAGATCCAATGGGGGCATTTTGCGCCCTTTGCGTCGCTTCGCGCCCTTTTCGTAGCTTCCCGCCTAAAAGGGCGTGGTCTAGACCTATAAATATCGCTCATAGGCAGCTATTATCTGATTTTTCATCCTTCAAGCGAAGCACACGCATCGCTGGAGCCGGATAAGAAGCCGCCGTTTGACTGCAAGCATCTCAGCGGGACGAGCCACTGAAGCTGCTGGCCACGCCGCCTTCCGTGCATTCCTGCTGCGCTTTCCGGCGCCTATATCCTTTATAATCTACAGTGTGTGTCGCCGCTGCGATACACACTGTTTCTCTAAAAAGAGCAAAGCGTCTTTTTAAAGATGCCTTCATACGGCTCGTGCAGATGCCAATGGTGACTCTGAGGACTTGCCTTGCCTTCTTCACTGAGACTGCTCCCCCGCCCGCCGCGGTGTAGCGCCGTAAAAAGCGCCGTGCCCAGCGGGCCCCGGACACTTCCCCCAGCCGACAAAGCTCGCCGGTTCGCCCGCCTGCTTCATCGACCTCGTCAGCCTCTGTTCCGGACGTAAAGCGGCCGCTGTCTGCCACCGCTTCCATCGACGCCGCTGACGAGGGGGGCCATGAAGGAGGAAGAGGTTTCTGATTCTGATTTCCAAAAAACTGAGGAACAAACGGAGTTTGTGGTTGGCCAAACTGAACCAGGATTTCCAGGGCAAGAATTACTACAACATTTGTGTTTGTTCTTCTCATTTCCGGTCAGGTAGGTGAAATATTAGTCTAATGTCTTAATTAATACTGCTCGTACGTATCTTTACCACATATTAACTTTAGTTTGTGATAGTTTGCAAAATATTGCACCCTTTTGCTTCCTAAAAAAGCATTTTTCCCATGGTTTAGACAGCATAAATTAGCAAAACAACATATTCAATAGTACATTAAAGGGATGGTTCACCCAAAAATGAAAATTTGATGTTTATCTGCTTACCCCCAGGGCATCCAAGATGTAGGTGACTTTGTTTCTTAAGTAGAACACAAACGAAGATTTTAACTCAAACCGTTGCAGTCTGTTAGGCATATAAGTGGATGGGCACCAAACCTTTGAAAGTAAAAAAAAACATGCACAGACAAATCCAAATTACAGCCTGCGGCTCATAACGATACATTGATGTCCTAAGACACGAAACGATTGTTTTTAGCAAGAAACGGAACAGTATTTATATAATTTTTTACCTTTGATAGTGATACACAGCAATGTCCATCTGTCTGACCAAATCGTAAGTGCAAACCATTTGTAGCAGTAGGTCAGTTTATTTCAGTGTGTGTGGTTGACAATGATTGTGCTGCAGTACTTGCTTTTTTGTTAGTTTTCATACCAGACATCTTCACTAAAAAAATTATGTTTCATGCTGAGTAAAACACTTTTTTCTATTCAGTCATATTTTACTACAATACACTAGATCAGTGGTGGTTCGGTCATGGTATAAACTCAATCCTGTGTGTGTTTACTCTAGTGGACTCAGCACTTGATGGTTTGATGGTTTCACTTTATTGTTGCCTGACACTGTCAGCTTTTCTTTACCTTCTTCTGCCATCACTGGAAGAATGAATGTGTAATGCTATTGAAAGTCTTTTTTCATACACCATGAATTCATTAACAACTTAAAAGAGTAACTTCAGTCTTCCCAGTCAATCAAAAATATTAAGGCTTATATAGTTTTATGCATTGTAATGATTTTATGCATATTTTTTCCCAATTAAGATGCCCCCTTTGAAAGGCAGTGTTAGCATGCAGAGATTTTGTTGCTGAATTGTTATGTGTAAATGGAAACAGAAGAGTCATCCTCACAGTCATGTTGATTGGTTTTGTTGCTGTCCATGGTGCTGCAGGTGTACGCGTATCAGAGCAACACTATAAAATAGACACTGTGTTTCATACACTTACATAAAGGGAAGTTAGGCATCCCTTCAAAGAACAGGAACATGATCTTGAAAAATGGAAAGAAAACTGTCTAACAAAATCTCGGACACCAAAGCTATTGTGTATGCTTCTTTGTCACAGGGAAGATGGATTGTGGAAAATTACACAACTTCACAATCAAGGCGTTGGGGGTGTTTACACAAGAATGGCTAAATTGCCCTGGCAAGCGTTATTGTGGTGGATCCATCATTGCAAACAAGTGGCAAGTATTCTCTGCAGCTCACTGTCTCTTCCTGTAAGTACACTCACAAACTCTTTGTACGTTTCCAGCTGAAATATATAACAATAAAAGTATTTTGCTGTAGCTAGTCAAAATTCTAAGCACGATGCCCACAGTATAAGCCATTTTCAGTTGTAAGCTAAACTACAAGGAACATTATTTTACATGATAGATTTCATGATTAAGGAATATTTTATTTCCAGTCTCATGTCTGTGTGTATTATATATGTGGAATGATTATGTGTATCAGTTGTCAATTATAATTTTTGTTCTGGTTGTTACTTGTTCTTTCTCTGTTCTTCTAATGTGTCTGTGAAGTCAGCAGCATCTGCTGATGCTCACAGTTGCTTCATATTCTTTTTGCTCTGGACTGGCAGGGTGATTCTGTAGGTCTACTTATGTGTAAGGCTGATAAGACATGGTAACCGTCAGGGATCACTAGCTGGGGATTTTGCTGAGCAGAACCTGATAAGCCAGGTGTTTACACACACATTTCTCACTATCTTGACTGGATTAAAGGGATAGTTCACCTAAGAATGAAAATTAACCCATGATTTACTCACCCTCAAGCCATCCTAGGTATATGACTCTGTTCTATCAGACGAATACAATCAGAGTTGTATTAAAAAATGTCCTGGCTCTTCCAAGCTTCATAATGGCAGTCAATGGTAGTTTAGATTTTGAAGTAAAGTGAATCCATCCATCAAAAAAGTGCTCAACACGGCACCGGGGGGTTTCTGAAACAATCCAATGCGCTTGTGTAAAAAAATATGCATATTTAAAACTTTATAAACCATAGTCTCTAGCTTCCACTAACTGTCATACACGTGGCATTTCAGCGGATGACGTAGGCGTAGCGTAAGCTCCAGTGAGAATATGCTATTCTCGCAAGAACCAAGTTTTGTTTACAGCAAAGGAAAACTCCTCTTGGCTTATACCGAAATCCTCCGACTCTTTTTTTTTTTTTTTTTTTTTTTTTTTTTTTTTTACAAAATCCTTGTTTTGTACTTTTAATTCGTGACCAGTGTTTTGTTTTGCTGTGTCCTCTTTACTTTTGCATTTGCATATGTCCTACGTCATTGGCTGGAATGCCACTCTCTCGTAAACACGCATACGACAGCTAGCAGAACCTAGAGATTATGGTTTCAGGGTTCGTACAAAGTGCTTAAAGTGCTTGAAGTACTTGATTTTGAAATTTACAACCTGGAAAACCCTTGAAAATAGCAATATTCCTGAAGAGGTACTTGAAAAGTGCTTGAATTATTGAGAGACAATGTATCTATGAAATTTTCTTTAATAAGCACATATATTTTCATGCAAAATTCACGGAATTAAAAAAACAAAATACTTTTTTTGCTTATTTCAGTCAATGTCATAAAACTATGGAGCTAAACCAGCAGTAGTACTGCGTCGTGTAAACATGGCTGAAGATGCAATAAGAGGAACAGATGAACCAAATCAATTGAGTGTGTCATTTAAGCTGGAACTGCTCAGATTGATTCAAACTCAAACTCATTCAAACTTCTTTTCATTTCAAGCGATTCGCTAGAAAAACTACATCAAATTAAAGAGCCATTCATTTTCAAATTTCAGTATTACTTGTATGGATTTTTAAAACCATTGTGTCACCACATGATTTACTGTTTTGAAGCAGTCCAATCGGATCGAGTATTGTAAATCATCTGATTCAGTTCAGGCCTTCAAATTGCGTATCGTGAATAATTTAATTTCAGAACTTTGGAGTGGGATTTTCATTGTGATTTTCATTGAATGATACGTGATCCGCATTCTGAGTCTTGATCTGAAATGATGGTTCGCGAATCATTATTCAGATCAGGACTTCAAAGCAGTTTCGCAAATTTTTTTTTTAAAATTATTTTTCTTA
>NC_133377.1:4512982-4548519 GCF_049309525.1 Garra rufa
TGTTAATTACATTTCAGTGCATATACCTAAAGGCTATCTTCTGCTTTTTAAAAGCTTTAACTTGGTTAAGCCATTATAATGACAAACTTTACAATAAAGAACTGTTTTGCTGGAGTGGCTTTCCTAGTACATGAAACAAGGGCTAAAATAGCCAGTCTGCACAGAATGAAATGTGGTAATATGTAGGTACTGTATCAAAGCAGTAATACATTGGTAATGGAACTAAAGGAGCTGAGGGAGCATGAACTCAGGTCAGACTTCCTAAACAGACTACCTTATTTTCATGTTGACAGGAAAATATCTACCCTGCCTGTTCCTCTGTGTGGGTCATGTTCCTTCTTTAGCGTTTATTCTCTCCGTAGCCCCTCCCCGTGGGAAAGCTGGCCTTATGTGATTGTGGTGGCCCATACTGGAAGCTGTGGTCGCAGCACTGACTCTACTGATGCCAAAAGAATGGAGGACTAGACCCACACATGCACACACACACACACACACTCAAGCCTAAACATTCGCAAACATAAACACACACCACGCTCACACGCGAGTCTCTCTACACACAGTCCACACGCCGCTCGCATGAGAATCTGCCCCATGTTTCCTCATTGCGCCACATCCCTCACAGACACACAGTCCCGCCACAGTCTAGCACACGCATACACACATTCCATGCCCATTTTAAAGTTCAAACTGGGGAAAGCACACAACCAAACAAACAACAACCCAAGAATAAAAAAAAGCACCACTTCTTCATCACATCACCATAGACCAACACTTTGATGTTTCGTTTTAATTGCTCTTTTGGTGGTAAAACACATGATTATTCAGTTTTCATGGTTAACACCACTTTTAATTTGAGACCATCTTGTAAATGATGCATACCGTCTTTCCGGCGGTGTCGCTGGAAGGCTGATCTGTTTCTTATGAGTCGGATATAATGGATGCCCTCTGTTACTGAATGTGCTCATTTGTACTTTTGTTTAAATGCAGTTTTGTTTCCTTCTTCCTAAATTGTTTCTAGAATATTTGTCAGATACTTCTTCCAAAAGTAAAGATCCCATTGATTTAATGATAACTGACTTACTAATAAGAAATCGACTGTGAGTGACAAGGTTGTTGTTCTGTGATAAACTAATTATATATGGTTTCTAACATAAGCATTTTTAAATCAATAGTTTTATTCTTTTTTTATTTTGATAGTAATCAAATGTTTGCACTTACGTCACAATTTGGTCAGTTACCCGGATGCGCGGCCACATTGGAGATATTCGGATGTAAACAACAGCATTAACTGCACAGTTAATGTGCTACTGAATATGTTGTTCTGTCATTTATGCTGTCTAAACCACGGAAAAAACGTGTGGAAGCTATTTATTAAGTACTCCTTGGGACTAAATTGGCTCACTTTGTAGTATATGAAAGTATAGTTTTAAGTATACTTCAAGTATAACAGTAGTAAACTTACACTAGTACACTAGTTTACATCTATGTTTTCAGTTTTTACTGCAAGTTTACTAAAAGTGAGCTTATAGGTGTACTCATAGTTTATTAATTAAATACTTTTTTATGCTTTTTTAGTACACTTTGAAGTATAGTCTTAGTAAACTACTAGTTTAGAAGTTTTATACTGCAAGAATATTCGTAAGTTTTCTTTAAGTGAACTTTACATCATACTTTAAGTATACTACTATGTCCCTATTTAGGTATTAGTTTGTATATATTTTGTTATATGAATTCTGAACATCGAAAGAAAGAACAGTATCTTCATGCATTCTTTTTTCTGAACACTTGAATGTGGGTAAGTTTTATAAACAAAAAATAACTTTGTTCCATAATGTTACACAGTTTTACATATCTATGGTTTTGATGCTGTTTTATTTATGACGATTTTGTTAGATAACGTGAAAGCATCTGTTGTTTCGATTTCTTCTTCACTTGTGTTTTGGAAATTCTGTACAGAAGATACAGTGCAATAGCGCCCCTAGCATATAACAATGAAAACACGGATCCTCAGAGCACAAGTATAGCTCAAATATACTTAGACTTAAAATATAAGTTAAGTATAGCCTACTTCAGGAGTTCTCAACTCTGGCCCTCGAGGTCCATTTTCCTGCAGAGTTTAGCTCCAACCCTAATCAAACATACCTGAACAAGCTAATCAAGCTCTTCATCATTACTAGAAAGTTACAGGCAGGTGAGTTTGATCAAGGTTGGAGGTAATCTCTGCAGGAAAGTGGACCTCGAGGGCCACAATTGAGAACCTCTGGCCTACTTAAATGTCATTTTAAGTATATTTCTGAGAAGTATATAAAGAACATTTCTGAGAAATACATAAAAAGTATACTGAAAGTACTTGCCTATTTTAACTTTAAAAGAAGTATACTAATAGCACACTTGAATAAACTTCTTTTTTATAAGGGATATGATATCATATAGAGAAGGACTTATTAAGCAGGAAAGGGCACAATATTTTGACATACAAAAGTTAATAGGTGGTAAAGATACATACGAGCAGTATTAAATAAGATATTAGCCTAATATTTCACCTACCTGACTGGAAATGATAAGAACAAACACAAATGTTGTCAAGATTCTTGCCCTGGAAATCTTGGTTCAGTTTGGCCAACCACAAACGCCTTTTGTTCCATTAGACAGTTTCTGCACTCTTCTCCTTGATTTTTTATAAGCTTTGGCAGTCTATAGTACTATGGTCAGACCGATTAGTGCAGCCCAAAATATGACAGTAATTGACCATTTTCAGCAGCTATAATCAACAAAATATGCCTCTTTTTTTTTTTTTTTTTTTGGTTCAGTGGCTTTGTTTACATTCTGTGCCTCCAATGTGGCCGATTGATGACGCTTCGTGAAAACGTTCTATTATTATTGTTAGCCTATTTCTCTCATTACAGCCATTAAGTCTTATATTTTTGTCTTTTTGTTTGATTCAAATCAAATAATAAAATGTCATTCTTCTCATAGCCCATTGGTTTGGTTCATGTTTTTTTTTTAACAAAGAAATTTTCCCAATGTGGAAAAAAAACTGAATGGGAAATATACTTACGTAAACCATTTCGACTTAAAAAGTGGGCGGGCTTGGAACACATACAAACGGAAGTTAGAATCCATCATGGTCATCGCACCCATCAGGGACTCAGGCTACGTTTACACTAGTGCGTTTTCATTTTAAAGTGCATAATTATTGCTACGGTTATGCCTTTCATTTACACTGCTCCATAATTTTTTCTACCTTTATGCCGACTCTCGAAAACAGAGACTTTTGAAAAAAACTGCAGTTTTAGTTTGAAAACTCTGGGGACGTGTTTCAATGTAAATGTACCAAAACGGAGACTTTTGAAAATGATGGTGTTGCTGCCCACATTTGCTCTGCATATTGTTGACGGCCGTGTAAACAGTAACATCATGCTCATTCGTTGCGCCTCATTTTGGAGGCTCATTTAAGAAAAGTAACAGTGAAATTGCAAAGTAAAAAAAAAATTACGGTATTTTGACACCCCAAAGAATAACAGTCAATTTTATCACGGTTACTTCTCTTAAATAAGACATCCTTGATGACGTATGCAGCCTGAATGGTCATGTGACATGTGTTTTCGGTTGTGTGTTGTAAACAAAGATCGTTCCTGAAGTGCAGTAAAAATGTCAGTTTAGACTAGGATCGTTTCTGTTTAAAACACCATTTTTAAATAAAAACACACTAGTGTAAACATATGCTGCGTCCGAAATCGCATACTTCCCTACTATTTAGAATGCGAAAAACAGTATGTGAGGCGAGTAGTATGTCCAAATTCAAAGTATTCGAAATACAGTAGGCGAGAAGTACCCGGATGACCTACTGCTTCCGCCCAAATTCTGCAGTACGCATACCATGGACACTTCAGGCTCCAGGAGAGGAGTTGTCATATTCGAAAAATGGCAGAAAGTGAAGACGCGGCGGATGTAGTACGTCCGAATTCCATTCATACTACCCATATTCATACTATATAGAACGTACTTTTTTAACGGTTGGGAAGTACGTTCAAATTTAAATGTAATACCTACTGAAGCAGTATGCGATTTCGGATGCAGCTATAGTCTCAGGAAAAAGCAAAGACTATAGAATACCCAAGACATATCACTCGTATAGTTTTGAATGGGAAGAAATGCAACACTCATTATGGCTGTTCTATCGCAGGAAGCCCCGCCTTTGGAATAAAGAGCCAATCGCTAAACGTTAAAGTCAGTGCGTCACTGCAGCTGCAGTTATAAGTCTCGGTTTGCTATAGAAACAGTCAGCCTTTTGAGACGTGCATTTAGGACTGTGCATGCACACTGGCTGGTCTATCCTAAAAAATAAGCTTTTTTAACGTTATTTGAGCAAAAGAAATAACATTTATTATACAGTTGTTGTCAGATTTCATTGGTGATTTCATTGGTTGATGTCCTTAAGAATATATATCTGCGGTATAAGTGGCAAAATCCATCTCAATATATTTTTACAGCTCCTTTTTTAGGAGCTCTGTCAAGAACAGGTCGATTTTGGCCCATCAATTAATATTCATGAGCCTCTCTTCTGATTGGCCTGTTGTTTTCTGAGTGACGCACAGCTAAGCCAACCACAAGTAACTACGGTCATGTATGCTGTAGCCTAGCCCAGAGCCATAGAGAAAGAGACAGGCTGGCTTGGTTTTACTCAACAGGGTATTTCAGAATGATCATTAATGTTTTTTTTTTTCTTTTTCAAACACTGAATGCAGTAAGCTATGTAACTGTTGCTTTAGCAAAGCCCCTTTCACAACGCGAGCTGATTCCGGAAAATTACGGGAACGAGCGCTGTGTGAACAAAAGCCAGAACCAAATGCCATTAAGGCAGTGTTGTAGTGATGATGCAAGTTACCCTGCGACTCTTCACAACAAAAAAATACGTGCAAAGTGGAATGAAGCAGTGATCAGGGAGCTCTTCACTATCAGCGCTGAAAATCAGGTTAGTTTCAGTTTAGTGAAATGTACGCGTCGCATTACAACTCACATCCAAATGTCACATGTCTTTACTGGTTGTGTGTAAATCATGCACAGATTCCAGAAAACAACTGTGAATGAACCTAATTAAGCAATTCCGGAACAAATCGTGGGACACATTATCTGTGTATTTTCCGGAATCACTGTGTGAAAGAGGCTGAAGTTGACGTGCCGCTGGTCTCTTATATTAACGTTGTTCGGAAGCCTGTGCAATGATGTAGTTTTGACATCTATAGACTGAACAGGGTTTTCTCGACTTGTTTTCGTGTTGTTGCTTAGCAATGAAATGGACACGATTTTGTCGGGTTTCACTAAAGGAGGGTGGGACGGTGGTTGGTGCTGGGGTGGTGACTGAAGGCGGTGACTGAGTAGATCGGACGTCACATTTTTACGGAAGTCACAGCGTCTCGTGAAAAGAAACAGCTAAGCAGGCTGTGTGCAGTTTACTGTGGATTGACTGTTTTGAAACTTATATGGTAGTTACATAACCCCTAGACCACAGTTATCATGAAAAAAGCCAGGAAATTTCGATTTTGACAATATGGGACCTTTAAAATGAAATGTGTATTTGTGTGCACTTTAAAATAACAACGAAATGTTGTGCTTTTGTAAAATAATGAAAGCAGACAGGATGCTCTTTCTGCTGTCTCAAAACTTGAGCACCAGAAAAATCTTTAGTCAAGGGCAGCCCTAGAGATAGGAGCTGCACTTGCATGCCTGAGAGGCATTTCAAAGATGGCCACGAAGTGAAATGACTTGCCTTAAAGGGACTTTGGGAAAAAGGTGGATAAATATAATTATAAAATAACTTCAACTCAAGTCAGTATTTTATATTCACATATTTATTTAATCATTATCCATGTGTAATGTAGGGATAGTGCACCGTCAACAAAAAAACAACTCCCTTCAGCCCAGGGTAATACATGACCTGCATTACACCTTGTGGTTTTGATTACCCTGTCAGAGTTTATAACTGGCTGAGTTTGACTAAACAGTTCATTATCTCTCAAATGGTGTTCTGTTTCTTCAATATATAAATGTGTATGATGAGATTCGTTTTTTTGTTTTGAAGAGAGCGGGTTAGTTTGGTTTCACTCTAATTACAGTCTGTAGATGGAAGAGTGGTTGGCAGAGGCACTGAGAGGGCACACAGTGTGTCTGGTTTCCTCTTGCTGTTGCAGGATCAGAGCCAGCAGCCACCATGTTTTCACTGAGTGGCCACTGTACCGCAGTGTTCTCATCACCCTCTCTGGAGACAGCTAAAGAAAACAGATGCTCTAAATGGCACCTTACTCTTATAGCACCCACAGGAGTCTTTCAGATAACAGTCAGTTTGTGTACTTGGAGAGTAGGTCTCTGCTTTAAATTTTGTGGCCACTTTGTTTTATATTTTTTCCCTTTTGAAATGGCTTTTTAATAGGCTTTTTAAACCTGTGGAAGGTCAGTTGAAGAAAACATTGCAAATAAAATTTCGTAATGATGCAAGCTGAAATAGTCTGCGAGATTTGTAAATTTTTTCCCTTTGAGTTTAATTTGCCTTTTTTATAAAAGAACTCAGTTGGCGTCCAGTATAGAATAACAACATAACATTGCTAATAGTTTTCCTTTGATTTTATGATTCAGGAAAAGGGATCTCTATGACATTCAGAAAATTACACACACATGGCCCTGAGAGGATTGTGATCAACACATTTTGCTCTAGTGCTGCCATCTTCTGGAAGCCCCATGCACTTGCACACAAGTAAGTGAAAAAGAGAAACAGTTTTGATAAGGCACATTTTCTTTATGTAATCTCTCAATTTTATATCATGTCAGAATCCAAGGTAATGCATAAATGACAGAGTAAACAAGTACACTAATAAAAAAAGATAAAAGATCAGAGTTCTAGAAAGTTCCAGTCTCTAGATCTCAATATCCAAGTTCCTTTAACGCATCCAGTCTTTTTGAGAGTTGCTTGAATTCTACAGTCCATTCAATTTCCCTCCTATTTTTTTTGATGGAAACAAAATCAAACTTTTTTGTTTTATTTTCTTATTTCTAAACTCTCTGAAAAAAGTACAAAAGGAGTCACTGGGGTATTAATATATACAACTGATGTATTAATATGCACCCATCGTGGTGTATCTTTTAAATGGGAACTATCCCAGTGACAACTTTTGTACAGTTTTTCTGAGAGTTTTCTGAAGTTGGAATATTAGACGAAATTGAATAAACATTTTAATTTGAATCATCCAATGCTCAGTTCCTTTTAAAGGTGGTCATAAATAAGTCCAAATGACCAAAAAAAATTTTTTTTTCCATTCAGGCTATCATAAACTCCAAACGTCTGATTCAGAATGCTCCAATCTCTGTGCCCCAGGCCTGTCCAGACTTACTGGAGCTTCCCAAACCCCTGCGACCTGGTGCTGGAGACCCCAGAGGGGCAAACGGTCTGAAAGAAATCTGGGGAGGTGAAGAGTTGGAGGTGGATGAGGAAGATGATGGGATTGTGGGTCCATCAGGTGAGTGCTGTTGAAGTCTGTGTGGATGTCCGGGGATAGAGGGCAGTCGACGAACCTGGGCCAGTGCTGGACTCAATATCGCCCCCTGGGTGCTCAAAGATCCCACTCGCAGGGCCGGTGAAGGGTAGCCCAGCAATGCCGCGGTGGCATGGGGGGCCAGATCCCGGCGGGTGGTTGGTGGAAACGGGCTAGATGAGGCTGGAGACGAAGTGGATGCCAGCTGAGGAAAGGATGGCCAGGGCCAAGGAGGAAAAGGCAGAGCGGCAGGGCTCTGTAGGAGAGGGTCCAGCTCACTGGCGCAGTGGCTGAGGTGGGACACGAGGCGTGCGCCGATGGGGTCAGAGGATTCAACCCCCTCCAGAGAGCTGAGGTATCTCACCACCTCTCCAACACACTCCCGAAAGCCCAGAGTCCTGTAGTCCACTGCCAGAGCCCGAGCATCAAAGTAGCCTAGAAGAGAGAGAACACTTAAATCATCGACTTGTTAGATAAGGCAGAGGTTTTTAAACCTTTATTGATGCCAAGAACTACACATAATTCTGATGGTACTCTTTTAAGGGGCCTCCTTCCTAAAATACACTACCAGTCAAAAGTTTTTGAACAGTAAGATTTTTAATGTTTTTTTTAAAGAAGTCTTTTCTGCTCACCAAGCCTGCATTTATTTGATCCAAGGTATAGCAAAAACAGCATAATTTTGAAATATTTTTGCTATTTAAAATAACTGTTTTCTATTTGAATATATTTTAAAATGTAATTTATTCCTGTGATCAAAGCTACATTTTCAGCATCATTACTCCAGTCTTCAGTGTCACATGATCCTTCAGGCTATTTTCTTCACATGACTTTTTATTTTTATTATTATCAATATTTAAAACACTTGAGTACAGTTTTTCAGGATTCTTTGATGAATAGAAAGATCCAAAGAGCAGCATTTATCCGAAATAAAAAGCTTTTGTGACATTATACACTATAACGTTGAAAAGCTTGGAGTCAATATAATCTCTAATATCGAATAATGATAGAAGATGATAGAAATGAATACTGTTATTTAGCAAGAATGCTTTAGATTGATCAAAAGTGATGATAAAGACACTTATAATGTAACAAAAATGCTGAGTTCTTGGCTTTCTATTCATCAAAGAAACCTGATAAAATCTAGTTGTTTTCAATATAATAATAATAATAATATTTTTTTTTTTTGAGCAGCAAATCAGAATATTAGATTTCTGGAGGATCATTTGACTGCAGTAATGATGCTAAAAATTCAGCTTTGAAACTATGGGAGTAAATTACATTTTAAAATATATTCAAATAGACATCAGTTATTTCAAATAGTAAAAATATTTTATAAAATAAATTTTACTGTTTTTGCTGTACTTTAGATCAAATAAATACAGGCTTGGTGAGCATTTAAGTAAATTTTTATTTAAGTCCAATTTACAGTACATTTTGTGGTCAGTAAGTTTTTTTTTTTTTTCTGCCAGCTAGGATGCATTACACTGATCAAAAGTGTCAGTACAGACATTTATGTTACAAAAGATTTCTATTTCAATTAAATTATATTGAAACTTGTATTCATGAATTAACCCTGAAAAATATATTTATATTATTCTATGTATAATATTATATACATTATATTATTATATAGATTTTATATATTTATAAGAAATGATAATAAGAAATGTTAAACAGCAAATCAGCACATTAGAAAGATTTCTGAAGGATCATGTGACACTGAAGACTGGAGTAATGATGCTGAAAATTTAGCTTTGCATCACAGGAATAAATTAAATTTTTAAAAATACGGAAACAGAAAAGTGCTATTTAAAATTGTAATTTTATTTCACATCATTGCTGTTTTTACTGTATTTTTTGATTAAATAATTGCAGCTTTGGTGAACTTAAGAGACTAATTTTAAGAACATTTAAAAATCTCACGGACCCGGAACAGTTTATATTGTGAGAAAAAAATATTAAGCTTGATTGCTTTTTTTTAAAATAAATAATTGGCTTTTATGTCACTCCACTAAAACAGATTTTTTTAAAGTACTTGTAATCATATCCGACCAGTCTTTAGAGCACATTCTGTAAGTATTAGTAGTCAGTCAAATTCAATAAGTTTTAATGCATGTAAAGACTACATTTGAACTTTTTCAGAAGTAAATTTGAGTGATGTTTGATGTTGATAGTTCCTGTTACTGTGCAGCTGGTAAGGTTCACGGCCATAACACAAACATGCGATCCGAGTTACGCGCTTAAGTGAATATTTGAGGTTATGGACCAAAATCCATAACCCAAAGAATGAGCAATAGCAATAGTAGCTGTAACACTGTATACGGTCATGAAGGTTCTGCTGTAATCTTCTCTCACCTTTGCCACCCATGGCATGCAGCAGTTTCAGATGATCCACGGTCATCTGAAGAATCTCAGCCTTTTCCAGTTTAGAGGAGCCCTGACCGAGTGGGGAGAAGGAGCATTTGTAGATTGTACATTTAAACTCTGTCCGTTCAGCTGTTTTGAGAATTCAGTATGAAGCATCAAACCGAGCCTGTGGCATTCAGTCTGATCATCTTACCTGTTTCTCGAAGGCACTGGGTACGAGTCTCCTGAGCTCCGACAGGCTGTGGTTGATCCTGTCCCTGCGTCTCTTCTCAATTATCTGTGGAATTCAGCGGAATCAATTTAAAGACAGAAGAGCGATTTGAAGTGGAAAGCATTTGCTAACTGGATTATTTTTGCGGCCGAGGCCTAGTTGCAGCATTCTCAAGATCAGATTTTGGAAAAAATACCAAGTCAAATAGGAAAACACAAATCAAAGTCAGACAAGAGGGCTTAAACTGTAAAAATGCATGTTGCTGCAGAGGGTCATGTTGCAGGGAGTTTTGAGAAAGGCCAGCGTGCACAGAAGAGACCTTGTACCGAGATCATATACGAATTATATATTGGGTCTGTTCTCAAACAGGCAGGGGAAAAACAGAGCTAGATTGACGTAAACTCACCCCTCTTCTCTTCTTGCGCGCCAGGATCTGTGAGGTACTGCCTGGAGACATGGACCCAGTGACAGGGCTGAGCAAAAGAAAGAGCGAGCGGGGAAGGGGACAGATTAAAGCTTTGATGTCAATGCATATTGTTGTCATTACTGTACTTAATACAACGCAGAAACGCTGTTGCACATCATCAAACCCAATCTAATTTGTCTTGGGGAACAGCTAGACACGGGAGCGCCGGGGTAAACAGAAAACAAGATTATTTTGGTTTAACGCGTTTTTGGACATTATTGTCAGATGGCTGATATGTTATGATTTTCGCGTCGTACGAAAGCATTTTCTTTTTAATGCTTAAAAGACATGATGATTACATATCCGCAGGGCAGGCTGAAATAGTGGCTTTTGCGTGCACATCAATACTTGGTATTATCCTTCAATGTGGATCTGGTTTGCATGGGCACTTTCTGCGCTCTGCCAGCAGAATGACACTGTTTGTTTTGCTTTTACTTTGACTTCTACACATAACTATTATTTTTATATCATATTGTGATTCCTTTTAACATTAAGAGGCTTAATGCACAAACATTCGGTTTGTTTAGAGGAAAAGAGTCTAGTCCAAAAAGAAAATTAGTTACAGGAATAAACTCTTGTATAGAGGTTTTAAGACTTTTTTTTTTAACAAATGCAATAAGATGAGAACCCATTGGTCATCGTAGGACGCATTTCAAAAGCACCAAATGGTGGTTACATGTGTCTTCAGTCTGCTCTTCATTTGTGTCACAGCTTTACTGAAATACTGTATCAAAAGGACTAAATGACTGAAAGAAAAATGCAAAACAGACAGAGAAGGAAAACGCATGCCGAGCTTAATTCTCATCAGTGGCACAGCGATAGGAAGATACGCCTCTCAAGACCAAGTCAAATAAGATCATTATGGGCCTCCATCAGTCGCCCGCTTGACATTGGCCCTATGTGTGATTTTGACAGTGTGTGTCTGCTCACATAAACTCCTGTGTAACGGTACTCAACTATCAGGAATAATGGAGATGACAGTGATATGCGCTACTTAGAAAGGGACAGAGACAGGACATTTTCTGGTTGCAATATTATAAATTTGATGATTTTTCACAACTTTTAGCAATTCTTCGTTAAAACCTGATTAAATACTGATGCATCATAAAAAATCAACAAGCGCAGCACAATAAAACATAGCTATAAATAAAAAATTGCAGTCATAATTTATTTTAATGTACCTTTCCTACAGTATAATTACAAGCACTGAATAATATTAATTAACATATACTTAATATAGATTTAGGTTTAAGTTTGCTTGTAATTATACATAATTTAGTATAGTAAATACATGTAACATATAGAAATCGTATTTGCACCAATTTCTTATCTTGGAAAATGGCAAAAATCTTTCTAATATTATAAATGATCATAAACAGCACAGTGCATCTTCAACCCTGAAGGCCTATGTAGAGTCGACCATACGGTTGTCAAAAAACACCTTGCATTTTGACCCGCAAAGCTGTCGCTTTTAAATGTTAATTTAAAAATGTATTTTAGAGTTTCTCAGTTTTCTGAGTAGTGTGAACTCTACATGTACAGTAGTGCGACTGACAGCCAATTATCATCTCCGCTGAGCATGTTATATAATGTACGTGCAAAGTTCTCACCAGTAGCTGTCCTCCTGTCCAACATCGATCAATTCGTCTGTGTCCGAGTCTGGGGAACTGTAATCATGAGGTCTCTTCATCGCCACAGGGTCCACGGTCCTCCTCTATCCCTGTTGAATCGATGGAGCGATTGAGCCGTGCAGGATGATCTGAGATGATCTCAGATGATGGATTCCTCCTCTGTCCCTCAAATGCAACTGTAAGGAAAGCAGCCACCTTCTAATGCGAACACGCCCCTCCCTATTTCCTTTTTTTTCCTCTCCACCTTCTTCTCCTCTATTTCTCCCTCTATCCTCCGACCACAATACAAGCACGCTTGCTTGGGAGTCTTTATTAGACGTCTGTTGCTGACTAAGTCTGGTACTTGTTTCTGCTCTTATGTGTAGTCGTGTTTTGACATCTCCAGACCCTCCTGGACTTGAAGCCAAAGAATGACAGTCCTTCTTCTTTTGTGTTCTCTTACTTTTTCTGCTTTTCCTGGCCCTTTCTACTTCTCGGTCACCCTGGCTACGCTCGTCCTCCCGCTTTCTGCTGCAGCAGCACAAGTGACTGAACTTGGGCACTTTGGCAAAGTTGCCAGTTTTGGCTCCCTCTTCCTTACCCTCCCACACTCCCTCCCTCCCTCTCTCCATCCCAGCCCCTCATCAGCCCTCCCTTCTTTCTCTCTCTCTGTCATTTCTCTCCTTTCAATTAGCCTCTTCTCTCCACTGTCTCATCTTGCTCTATCTTTACCCCCCTCTGTCCCTCCCTCCTTCCTTCTGTCTCTGTTTCTCTGTCTCCTCTTTTCCACTCTTTTTAATTAGTTTCCCTCCCTCTCTCCCAGGACAATAGGAAGAACGCTGTGGGAATAGTGCATCGGATTTGGACCCACATGCACACATACAGTGGCCCCAAAAAAGTACATGGATACTTGCTTTTTTAATGAATGTATAAAGTGTCCTCATATGTTTTGTCAGCATACTATTGTTTCATACTCTGAAACTTTATTATTTAAATGTTTGGCTTAAAAAGTTACTCCAGTCTTCCATGTCACATGATCCTTAAAAAATCATTCTAATATGTTTTTTGTTGCTCAAGAGACATTTCTTATTATTATCCATGTTGAAAACAGTTGTGCTTTAAACTGTTGTTTTTCAGGATTCTAATATAAATAGAAAGTTCAAAATAGAATACTTCTGTAACATTATAAATGCAGTTACTGTCACTGTAAATCAATTTATTGAAACCTTGCTGAATAAAAGTATTTATCTCTTTTAAAAAATACTGGTTCTTCGAACTTTTGAACCATAATGTATATTTGTTCACAATTAAAAGAACACTTTGGACACTCTTTGGCTGTCAAACGAATATGTTCATTGTTAATGTGATCAACTACCTACCTGATCTCATGACGGAAACGTACCTGTGGGAGCTTTTTTGCAAGATGTGAAATACGTACCAATAAGTGCATATCACTGGAGTTTCCAACAGAAATGAACACTAGAGGTGGAAAAACAGTGAGCACTTGTTATCGTTTTCGTACACAGTTATGATTACAGCTCCGTATTCGCTTTCCAGTATCCAGTTTCCAGTGCCGAATTCTCACCCCTGCCAGATTACTACCCACCTAGTATTGGTAGGTTTAGAGTTAGGTGTGGGGATAGAATTAGGCAATCATGTAGCGATTTCAATGTGAGGGGGTAATAATTTATCAGGGGACACAGGACTAACAAGCTTGCTCGGTAGCTCAGCACGGAATTGGACTTAGGAAGCGGAATCCTTGGGTACAAATCCTGTGAAAAACACGATTCACAGTGAAAGAGCTGAAAGATGAGAGATCGAAAAACAAGCTAAAACGGCATGCTTGCGATTGCGTTTTTACGTCACATTCGCTAATATTACTATCGGGTAGGTTTAGGTGTAGTGCAGATGGTACGATATTTAAAAAAACATGGAGCATTAGAGTTATAGCGCCACTCAATGGACATTTCAAGTCAGAACTGCGGTGACTCCTACAAAACCAACATCGAATGTGTCACAAATCGTACATAGCACTACGTATTTTGCATCTTGTGAAAAAAGTTCCAACATGTACGTTTTTGACATGAGATCGGGTTGTGAACTACATGCGATGACTACCTTCATAAAATACTATGCAATACAATACTAGCTGGATGAAAAAGAAATAGTTTTGAAAATGTTTTAAAGCCAGGATACACCATCAGTGAGCATCTGTCGGGGGTTTTTTTGTTCTATGTGTCTGCTCTCGTTGGGCTCATGATGACAGCAGTTTGCCGTGTTGAATCGATGTTGAATTGGTGTCTGGGCTGTCAGTGAGAGTGAGCGCTCTGATTGGATGCTCAGGGTGAAGGTGGCACAGACAGAAATCAAGTTTTAGGTGGATTTTACACTGGGCTCATTTGCTGCGGCCTGATCCCGGGAACTCTTGTTTCTGGTGACCCCCGCAGCATTGGTCTGGTTTCACACTCAACTTGACTCTGTCGAACCCTGTGTTTTTTATTAATTTTGTGCTATTATGTTCAGCGGAGCAACCAACATTTGGGTTTACTGTATGTGTGTCGCATTTAGACTGCTTTCTGCCGCCTGCAAACAGACTATTTAGAGAATACACCTGATTGTGATTAATTTGCCGCTCTCATTGCACTCACAACGCACGAATACACTGCAGGCTCACTCCTGCTCGAATTCGAAGGAAAATCATCAACACTATTATCTCTTACACGTGTTTTATTGAAGTAAATACATTTTAATTTTCTAAAACGCATGTGCAGGTTACTTTACTTCCTGAACAAGTGTGCACTCGAGTCCTTCAGGTAGTCTTGGGTTCAGTACCCCGGTGCGCACCCGTGTTCACATTTCAAGTCAGAACTGTGGTGACACGTACAAAACCAACGTCACATAAAATGTACCATATGTACGTTCATCTATTCCGTTGTGAAAAACCGAATACTCTTTTAGCGCCACTCAGTGGACATTTTACATCAAATATGTCATGAATCGTATATAGCGCTACGTGTTTCGCGTTTTTTTTTTATTTCTTTGTTGGCTTGGTGTGTCCCGGACTTTTGTGTCCAAATACTTTTTACATCCCAATATATTCGAATATATATATATTCAAAATCTGTTTATCTATCCACCCCACACTTTAATGGGTATGGCTTCCGGTCTCATCCTCATCCAACGATTTCAGTTGTACAAAACAGATCATTTTACTGCTTGTAAAACGTATTATCTTAATTATGAATACACTGGTTTGTAGTGCAAACGGTTTTAGCATTTTACTGCACGATGTTATTCTTCTGTGATTTTCCTATAGTTGCTATTGAACCGGAAGTCCCATAGGCTTACTTCCACATTGAAGAATAAGGTGGATACAGCAACATTGGCCCAACCAATGGCTTGAGTTTGAGGCAGCATTATCTGTTTGTTCGACCAATGTCATTGGGGCGATATCCTTTCAAATGCTAGTAATATGTACCTTTAGAATATCATTATTAGGGGTGGGCATACAGTAGATTAATTTTTTTAATCTAGATTAATCTAGATTAAATCTTGGAATTAATCTAGATTAATCTAGATTAAAATGGCTAATTTGAATTCTGCTGAAGGCATTCAGAATATGTGTGCTACCCAAATAATGACTAAAAGTAAGTCTTCGAGAACGGGCCAGGTGGCGCATTAGATCAGGCGCTCATCTCCTGTTTCCAAAATGCATCACAAACTCCTTGACAATTGCATTTACAACATAATTACCTATACAAACTTGTGTAACCAAGTACTTCTGCGCAAAAGGCTGCACGACGTGCGCGTTGCCGTTAAATACACAGACGCGCACGGGAATGGATAGCCTATCTGCGTGCATAGTCTTCGATTAAACTGCGTTGCTTTTAGAAGCGTCAATTCAGTTATTGCATATAGTTTAATGTCTTTATTTCGGGATTATCAAAGTAAATTATAACTCAAACTTGAGATTTTACTGGGGCACAGCAGATTTTCACTGGGGCACGTGCCCCAGTAAAAAGGGTCTAGCAACGCACGCACCTGCCCTGAAGCGGCTTCATAACTGCATCCATGTTTGCACGTCTCATTTGATGTGGTAATTTCACAGAAGTTGAAGACTCGTTCTCGCCCCCTACAGTGCAATTCGACTAGGTATACGTCATCCGCGCTAAAATATCAAGGTGAAAGTCATCACAGCTTACGTAGTTTAGACCCAGCTCCCAACCCAACTTTGAGAATAGATTAACGGCGATATTTTTTTTATCGCCCGATAAGAGTCTCACGTTAACGCAGCACGTTAACGCCGATAACGGCCCACCACTAATCATTATACACCCTTTATTGGTAAATAAGATACAAAGGTGAACTTTTTGAAGAGGTACCGCCTCAGTGACAACTTGTCCCCTTGGTTCTCTGTGGTAAGTCTGAGGGACAAAGCAGCTCTGATAGTGACCCTGAACTGATGCCCTTAGTCTGGAGGGAGATGAAGAGAGGTTAAGAGAGGATTTAGCCATTGAGTGTCTGAACAGAGGATCTCCTCAAGGACGACAGCCTTTCGGTTTCCCATGTCAGACACACGGCTGTTTCAAAAGAAACATTTCACTTCACACTATATAGTTCTAAGCACATACACGTAAACTCCGAGGTGTTCAACCCCTCCATCCACTACCGTGGGAAGCTGTAGGGGAAGAGCAGCCATGGTAACTGGAATTACAAGCGCCTGGCAGGAGTTTGCTGTCAGGAACGGTGCCTTACTGACCCAAAAGCTGCAGCAGCATGCCCTGCTTTACACAATACCCCTTCCACCCCTCTGCCTTCCTGTATGCCTGCTGCTTTGATTCCATGGGGCTGTACGCAATTGAATAGTTTCCTGGTGTGTACATATTTGTGGCCGTGCAATTGTGTAGGACAGGCAGCCTGTCTGATGCAATTACACCTAAACTCTTAAAAATAAAGGTTCCTTATTGGCACTGATGGTTCCAAGAAGAATCTTTAACAACATGGAAACTTTCCACTGGACAAATGATTCTTTAGATTATTAAAATATGCTTTTAAAGGAGTCATGACATGGATTTTTTCAACCCCCATCTTGACCCTCTGTCTGAAATGACCTGCTTTTAAGAGTCCTTTAAGGTTTCTCAGTAATTAGCCACTGTTATTATTGGCTAATGTCATTGCATAGGAAACAGTATCAACACCAGTGTTTTGACATGATCAAAAAAAAAAACGGTAATTTCCAGACAAGGCATTATGAAATAATTTACTTACCATTTGTGATGCAGCTGCAGTCTGGTCTAGTAATGCTTCATCTTTCAACAAATGTTTGCTTGCTTTCTCCATGACCCTCCACTTATTCCTCATGCTGGGATTCTTCTGATATCTGTACTAAGATGCGAACAAACTGTGACAACCAAATGTGTCAAAGCAAACATTCTTTCACTCCATTTGTCCTATTGTCAACAGACTCAAGTGCGTGGACTGTGACAGAAAGCCAACATATATCTGTATACTGTATCCAATGTAGACAAGATAACGGCAGTCATTGTAATTTCTATTTGCATGTGACGTGACGTGATACTCGCATTCAAGCGTATTCAAATTTTAAACCTTTAAGTGTCTAAATGCTATTCGTCGACATGTTGCTCTGGAGGCAGTGTTTATGCAAACGAATAGATCCCCTCAGCTCGAAAACGAGCCATTTTTGGACCTTGTTTAAAAAAATGCTGTGTAATGACTGAGGAGGATGTTTTAAGCTATGAAATGTGTTGGATGTTTTAATGGTACAAAGACCTCTTATATGCCAAAATATCAAAGCAAATTTGATTTCTCATGTCATGACTCTTTAAAAACTGTTCACTGAAAAGTTCTTTGGGGAGCCCAAGATGGTTCTTCAATGGCATCAATGTGAAAACCCTCCTTTTGGAACATTTTATGTGAAAGATTCATTTAACAAAAGATATGTTGTACAAAATAAAGACAAAACTGTGTTTAAAATTATGGGTTGTCAGATGTTAGTGGAATATGTTCATAGTTAAAGGGATAGTTCACTCAAAAAGGAAAATTCTGTCGTAATTACTCACCCTCATGTCGTTCCAAACCCGTAAGACCGTCGTTCATCTTCAGAACACAAATTAAGACATTTCTGATGTCATTACTGCCTTTCTGGGCCTTGAACATTTTAGTTGCATTGCTATCTATGCAGGAACAGAAAGCTCTCGGATTTCATCAAAAATATCTTAAATTGTGATTAATGAATGTCTTATGGGTTTGGAACAACATGAAGGAGAGTACTTATTAACAGAATTAAAATGTTTGGGTGAACTATCCCTTTAAGTGTCGAAATACTTCTTGGGGCCACTGTGCATGTAAATGCATGCTTGTTTGCGTCTGTTCATGAGTTTTCCCAGGGTATGATCTGTATGAAGCGCATGTGCTTGTTCAAACATCTCCTCTCTCCTTCTGCTTTTAGAGATGGATGGTGGCAGCAATTAGCATCGAGCGGACGTGTGGCATTTGACCGTCGCGGGAGGCTCATGGTTTGATGTGTGAGTCAAAACGAGTGTAAGAGATCCCTTTATCCTTCCATCCTCCCCCGACTCCATCTCCTTTCATTACCAATCCCTCTTTTATTCGGGTCTGGATCTCATTTCCAGAAAGCAAGAAGAAAGAAGCTGGAGAGAAAATCTATGAAGTCGGGCCTTTCGCCGTGTCTCTGCTGTTATTTTTGTTGTCCACCCGCTTCAAAGCCGAGCTTTCTTCTCGTTCTCTGTTCTGATTATTTTTCTTTCGCAAGGTTTTTCTGCATCCTTCGCTTCTCCCCCTTTCTCCTCCTCTTCCTCTGGGTTTTTGATCTTTGTCATGGCACACTTCCTCCGCTGATGACAAATTAAGGGGGAAAATCGCTGTGGAAATTGGACGAAAGCAACAGAGGGGGGAATTAAGTAAATAAATAAGTCGATCTGCAAAAATAGTTTGAAGGGGGTAAACTGAGAACAAGAGAACCGGAGAACAAAGCGAACCCTGGTATTGAGCAAAGCGGCTTCTTACGCTCTTGGTTGGCCACTTCAGTGCTTTTGCAAAGCCCTCCCTCTTCACCACAACAAGAACAGCTCTACAATTGAAATTAACAAGCTCATATTTTTACGATTCTCTCATAGAAAGAAGCGCATACACACACACACACACACATACACGCGATCGCCCGCTTCTTGTTTTTCACACACAGTCAGAGTCACACACAAGCTAATGTGCAACTTGCATATTAAATGTTACTGCCAAATGACAGCAGCCAAAGCTCACACGGTCTTCCTCAAGCGGTAATCGTGTATTAATTCGTGCTGACACACACACACCCACACGCCCACATGCATTTAACCAGCTCTACCACATCTTGCACGACTTTCCTCCCTTTATGTGTAAATCTCAGCGGCTGACCCCAAAATCAGCCCGTGTTTTGATGTTTCTTTTCATTGGACTCTCTGAGTGTCGGAGAGCAGAGGCCCCACTGCGAGCGCTGACGAATCCCACAGGGACTTATCTCTCCTCCAGCCACGAGAGGAATGCCAGACACTGAGGCCTGCCCACTTTAAAGCCCACAAATGACACAGCTCCGCATTGCATGAATCTGTGTATGTATATTCATGGACATGTGTCCCCAAGTACAAATGCACTGAAGGCTTGACACATGTCATAACTGATTGGGTTTTTGAGGAGGAGCTTGCTTTCTCTCACATGGAAATTTAAAATTATCCATAAAACATATTATATATATATATATATTAGTGGTGGGCCGTTATCGGCGTTAACGTGCTGCGTTAACGTGAGACTCATATCGCGCGATAAAAAAGAATATCGCCGTTAATCTATTCTCAAAGTTGGGTTGGGAGCTGGGTCTAAACTACGCAAGATACAATGACTTTCACCTTGATATTTTAGCGCGGATGACGTATACCTAGTTGAATTGCACTGTAGGGGGCGAGAACGAGTCTTCAACTTCTGTGAAATTACCACATCAAATGAGACGTGCAAACATGGATGCAGTTATGAAGCCGCTTCAGGGCAGGTGCGTGCGTTGCTAGACCCTTTTTACTGGGGCACGTGCCCCAGTGAAAATCTGCTGTGCCCCAGTAAAATCTCAAGTTTGAGTTATAATTTACTTTGATAATCCCGAAATAAAGACATTAAACTATATGCAACAACTGAATTGACGCTTCTAAAAGCAACGCAGTTTATTGGAAGACTATGCACGCAGATAGGCTATCCATACCCGCGCGCCTGTGTATTCTACGGGAACGCGCACGTCGTACAGCCTTTTGCGCAGAAGTACTTGGTTACATAAGTTTGTATAGTTAATTGTGTTGTAAATGCAATTGTCAAGCAGTTTGTAATGCATTTTGGAAACAGGAGATGAGCGCCTGGTCTAATGCGCCACCTGGCTTGAGAAACCCGTTCTCAAAGACTTTTAGTCATTATTTGGGTAGCACACATATTCTGAATGCCTTCAGCAGAATTCAAATTAGCCATTTTAATCTAGATTAATCTAGATTAAAAAAATTAATCTATGCCCACCACTAATATATATATATATATATATATATATATATATATATATATATATATATATATATATATATATTGTTCCTTCCTTTTGATTTTTATCATTTCTATTTTAATTTGTAGTAATAATTTTTATTTTATTTATATTTTATTTATTTATTGCCCAAGGCCAAGTTTCTCTGCAGACTGCCTGATGTTGTTGTTGAGAATTTTGATGTATTGCTCCTTTTTCATGGTGCTGTTTACTGTGATTAGGTTCCCTGGTCCACGGCTGAAAAATAACCCCCAAAACATTAGGTTCCCACCACCATGTTTGACAGTGGGGATGGTGTTCTAAGGGTTGAAGGCTTCTCCTTTTTTTACGCCAAATGAACGCTACATCATTGTGGCCAAACAATTCAATTTTTGTTTCGTCTGACCAGAAAACAGAAGACCAGAAGTCTTCTTTGTCCAGGCAAAGGCCAAGCAGGCTTTTGTGTGCCTTATCTGGAGAAGTGGTGTCCTCCTTGGTCTGCGTCCGTGGAACCCAGCGGTGTGCAGTGTCTGTGGACTGTCTGCCTTGAGATGTTGCCACGAGCAGAGCCCAGATTCATCAGGATGGACTTGGTGATGATCCTTGGATTCTTTTTTACCTCTCTCACTATTCTCCTGGCCAGCACAGGTGTCACTTTTGGCTTCCGACCACGTCCTCTAAGATTTTTCACAGTGCAGAACGTCAAGAACGTTGTATTTTTTAATAATACTTTGCACTGTAGCCACTGGAACTTCAAAATATTTAGATATGGTCTTATAGCCCTTTCCTGACTTGTGAGCAGCCACAATGCGCAGCCGCAGGTCCTCAGTGAGCTCCTTTGTCTTAGCCATGACTGTCCACAAACCAACAGCAGAGAGTTTCTGTTTTTCACCTCTTGAGTTGATTAAAACAGCTGTTCCCAATGAATCAGGGTAATTAGGAGGCTTTAGAACAGCTTGGACTATTTGGAATCGTATAGAACTTTGGATTTTCCCATAGACTGTGACAATCTGCAAAGAGTATGAAAAATTTTGGACATGCCACTTTTTGTTCAAATGCAAATAAAAAAAACTTTCCACAATGATGCCTCTTGTACATCATCTTATTATCTTTTGGGAGAAGCCTGTGTCATTTCCGGTCCAAAAAAAACTTGCTGCTTGAATAAAAGTAACTTTAAGTCAGAATTTGCCAGGGGTATGAATAATTTCAGGCTTGACTGTATATATATATATGTTATGTTGACACATAACATTTTTATTTTATTTTATTTATCCCCTGAGGCCTGCTATATTCTTTATTTTCCTGAAGCTGCAAATTTTTATTTTTTTGTGTTTTTTTCACTTCTTAATATTGTTTCTTTGTATATAAAATATTATGCTGTTATTATGATACAGGCATTAAAGTAAAATAAATAGATTAATAATCTATAATGAGATATCAAATTAACATATTCTATAACTAGAAATACAAATAGAAATATAAATTTGCTTTTCTTAAGATGACAAAAGTGTTAATATAGTGTTATTTATATACTATTATGTTTATTATTATTGTTATTATTAATAATTTTATAAATGTATTATTATCAAATATTATTATTTATATTATACAAATTTACAATAATTTAATAATGTACTATTTTGATCGAGCTATTATTTGTATTTTTTATTTCCAGTTTTTAGTTTTGTATTATTTATTTATTTTTATTTTTCCCTTTTTCTTTTCTATAACTGTAATTAATGACCAGGAAAGTATATATTGACATATATATTTTTTTAAGATGACAAAAGTCTCATTTTAGTCTTATTATAACTTTTTAAATATTTTGAATTAGCTTTTTTTTCAGTTCTTAGATCAGGTTGTAGTATATTTATGTATAAGGTCTAATTATATATATAACTCCAATTAATGACCGGAAAGTAGAGTAGTTTATTATCATTATTTATTTATTTATTTATTTTTTAAGATGACAAAAGATATTTTAGTATTATATATATATATATATATATATATATATATATATATTTTTTTTTTTTTTTTTTTTTTTTTTTTTTTTTTTTTCAGTTTTTAGTTTAGGTTGTAGCAATTTTGTAGTATTTGTATACAAAATCAATATGTGACCCTGGACTACAAAATCAGTCATAAGGTTAAATTTTACAAAACTGAGATATATACATCATATGAAAGCTCAATAAATAAGCTTTCTATTGATATATGGTTTGTTAGGATAGGACAATATTTGGCCGAGATACGCCTACTTGAAAATCTAGAATCTGAGGGTGCAAAAAAATCAAAATACTGAGAAAATCACATTTAAAGTTGTCCAAATTAAGTTCTTAACAATGCATACTACTAATCAAAAATTACATTTTTATATATTTATAGTAGGAATTTCACAAAAAACTTCATGGAACATGATCTTTACTTAATTTCCTAATGATTTTTGGCATAAAAGAAAAATCAATAATTTTGACCCATACTATGTATTTTTGGCTATTGCTACAAATATACCCCAGTGAAGACTGGTTTTGTGGTCCAGGGTCACATATTATTATAATTATACATTTTTCTTATTAATTATGAATGAGCTTTTTATTTTTTATTTTTATTTTTAGTTTTAATTTTAAATAAATATATATAGCTTTATTTTGCTTCAATTTTAGTTTTAGTAATCTAAACTTCCAAATTCTTCAGACTTTTTCTTCTAATATTCATATTTTGTTTTCTTTCAGCTTTATGCATAGTTTTAGCTAACAATAACAACAATGGATGCTACATTGTGACCAAAGTTATGTTACTCTGCGAACATGTGCTGCAAAACAATGTAGTAACATTGGGCCCATCCAGTGAGGGAAGGTCACGATACCATGATTTACACGTTCATGATGACAGCCGGCGTCTACTGCTATCAAAAGGCGGCGTACGATTTCAGGCAGCGAGAACGACAGCCTCCACCCTCTATCTCTGCCAGAGGAAGACAGCAGCGCTGTTTACCCACGCAGCCATGCCCGCCTCATCCGACTCCCAAAAGATAAATAAGAAGGGCAAAAGCCAACAAGAGGAAGCAGAAAGGGCCCTTTGTGGCCAAGAGCGAGGTCCCTTTCAAGCTGTTTTCCCACAGCGCCGAGCCCCGATAGAGGGCCTGACTGCGGTAACTCTCGCTGGTGCCGGGGCCCAGACGGGCCGGGTAGGCCTCACTAGGCCACAAGCAGCCATTGTCTGTCGCCACAGAAACCAGCGTCTTCATGTCAGACATGTTTTTCTGTTTGTTTTCTTTTTTTGTCTTTAATGTGGCCAGGGGAATGTTTCCTCCCCTTCTCCCCCCAACCCATCCACATTTCTTTCCCTTTTTTCTTCTCCCTCCAAATGTTATCCTCCTCCCTCTCTTTCTTGCTTCATCTCTCTTTATTCCTCCTAAAGATTGTCATTTGTAAAGCTCTCGAGCGGTAGGCAGGCCCTATCTTTGTCGTGGTGCGGTGGCTTGCCTCTCTCTCATTTTTTTTTATCTTACTTTATGAGGTTTTGGCACAAGCTCGTACTTTTTCTGACTTGAAAAAGGGGGAAAAACACTCAAAAACAACAAGACCTATCCCCAAAGAATTCTGCCGTTCCCACGCTAAGCCAATTTTCTCCTCGAGATTAAACAAGCTCCAACAACAGAAGGAAAAGGAGAAAGTGGAGAAAAGAGAGAAGATCTGGTTATGATTCGAGACTCTAAACTAAGAGAGGATGCCCCACAGACATCGAATGAGAAAAACAAATCTGGAAAAAAGAGAAGTGTTTCTATTTTTAAGAGTCTAAAGAATGTCACTGTGTGCCATGACTCAAAGGATTTGCAGCTCCATGGTAATCAGTTCATTCTGACTGAGATCGTCGACCACATCACACGCACTACGCCATCTTTTATGAGCTGGGCAAGAGGAGGGGAAGAAACGAAAGTCAGAATAATTTATTTTGCGCTACGAGCCAGTGCCACAGCATTGTTTTGGCAATCTTACTCTAAATGCTATTCGTTACTTGCAACCACTGTTTATCTTAAAATGGATGTTTTATGTCGCTGAAATATCTCCTTGGTTTTGTGTTTAAATTTTCCTAAATGTTGTTATATCTTCACAGCGCAGGGGTGAATTCTCGAAATAGTTGCCAAACTTTTGCACACACAATATTTCAGCACAAAAACACGCATCTTATGTTCTAAACACACGCAATCCAGTTTAAACAATGTGTTAAATGCGTTGACACGTTGCTGTTTTCCATTTTGGCAAATTGGTGGCTAATTCATATAAATTTGTACAATTTCATTTTATAAGTTTTCATAAAATCTGCAGACACACCACTGATGGTTATAGAGTTAGCTGTGGACCGTTGTGCTTAATTCAAAGGTATGCTATGTAACTTTTTGTGCTCTGGTGGTTAATAAACAAAACTGCATGCTTCATGTGGAAGACAATTGTAGCCAGGGCTACTTCGGTGCCTTAGAGGATTAGTACTTTCTAGTAAAGAAATTATGTTTTTTGGTGGAAAACATTTCAGGAATTAGTGGACTTCAATGGTGCCCGCAAGTTTAAACATCCAAAATGCTGTTTAAATGCAGCTTCAAAGGGCTCTAAATGATCCCAGCTGAGGAAGAAGGGTCTTATCTAGCAAAACGATCGGTCATTTTCTATAAAAAAAAAAAAAAAACAATTTAAGTACTTTTTAACCTCAAATGCTCTTCTTGTTTAGCTCTGCCATGCGCATGTGTACTCTATGTAATCCGGGTCAACACAGTTAGGGTCACATCTCATTTTCTCCTCCAACTTTAAAATCGTCCTACATTGCTGCAGAAGTACTGAACTAGTGTTTACAAAGTGAACATGCAAAAAAGGTAAAACAGCGATTTTGAAGTTGGAGGAGAAAATTTTCAACATACCCTAACTCTTTGAAGCTGCATTTAAACTGCATTTTGGACGTTCAAACTCAGGGGCACCATTGAAGTCCACCATGCTGAGATAATTCCTGAAATGTTTTCCTAAAAAAAACAATTTCTTTAAGACTGGAAGTGCAGTATGTAATAGTGACTGTTAGTGGTTAAAATCGGTACTGTTGTCTAAATTAAAAAATATTGTTTCTGCCTCCTCATCCTCAGATGCGATGCTCACACGGGTTGTCAGATTGGACACGCAACACGAACGAACAAAACTGACAATGGAAGGCGAATAAACCTTACACTATAAACTGACAAGTTCATATATCCATGTTTTAATATGCCTGTTGTCATAGAGCTTTTTAGATGGATGCCGAGATTTTTTAGGTTAGTAGAATCTGTGATCTTTGACCCAGTTTGTTTTCTCGCTTCCATAGCTGCAGTATACTGTGTTTTCTGTGAACTGGCAACCCAGACTGTCCAAATATTGTTAGCAGAGCTGGGTGGTAACCATAGACTGTAAAAAAATATCCGTGACGTCACCCGTAGGATTCTGAAGCACTATTTTGAAGCTCATAGTGGGCGGGAGTCGGCCGTCGCCATCTTGGAATCGCGTCACCGCGCGTCACTCCCGGGTAATCAGAAATGGGCAGAAAGGTGGGATGTGGGTGGAGCTGGTTGCTGAAACCACGCCCACCTAGCGCAACAGTGGTGACAGCAGCGGCAATCCCCCTGTCACTCAAGTGGCCACGCCCTTAATTATGCTGAACTTTAAGGCTTAATATAACTTAAACGGATGAATTATAAAAAAACTCACCCCCCTCACAGTTGACATGAAGGGCAAAACTAGCTATATAGACCAAAACCATTTTTTGAACCAGGCATAAAGATGGGCATTTTAACATGGGGAGTCAATGGGACTGACTCCCTCTTGCAGCCAGTCTCTAGCGGCCAGTCGATGAATTGCAGTTTAAGTCACTTCCGTGTTGGTTTCAATGGAGAGAGCGGGAGGTTGCCGCTTGGTAGTAACTAATTACATGTAATCCAAAAATCAAGTACTTGTAATTAGATATAATTACTTTTTTAAAAATTCAGGGCAAAAAAAAGCCTTTAAAAAAACCTTTAAAGGGGACATTGGATGCAAAATTCACTTTTACATGTTGTGTGCATATAAATGTGTCTTAGCAGTGTGTGGATATGACCACCCTACAATGATAGAAATCAATTCATTGTTTTTTTTTATCCCAAATAAAACTAAACAGTCTCAATTATCAAGCTGTTTTGATTTTCAGAGCAGTGCGACATCAGACATAAAACCTCAGATGGACTGTCCCATATTAGCATATTTCCGCCCTCAGCCAGTTGTACGCTGTCCGCAATTTTTTCCGCACTCGAGCATCTGTAGCGACAACGTCTCGTAAGCAATGCAGATGTTTTGTATGTAAAAGTGGACATAAGAGTCATTTTCTCCCAACATCAGAGCCACTGAGGACACAGTGGATTAGTTTTGTTTTTAATGGATATGCCCCACTGAATACACAAAAAAACAGAAGAGAGGGGCGGGGTGAGCAGAGCTCAGTATCATTTAAAGAGATACAGTGCCTTGCGAAATTATTCATACCCCTTCATTTTTTTCACATTTTGTTATGTTGCTGTCTTATGTTAAACTACTTTAAATTACTTTTTTCCCCACATCAATCTACACTATCTACTCCATAATGGCAAAGCAAAAAATAGGTTTTTAACATTTGTGCAAATTTATTAAGAATAAAAAACTGAAAAGATCCAGTTGCATAAGTATGTACTTATATATGTACTTATTTCAGTGTTTTATTTTTAATAAATTTGTAAAATTTGCAAATCTGGTTTTCGCTTTGTCATTATTATGGTGTATGGAGTGTAAATTTTTACAAATTTATTAAAAACAAAAGACTGAAATAAGTACATTGCATAAGTATTCATACCCTTAACTCAGTACATAGTTGAAGCACCTTTACAGCCTCAAGTCTTTTTGGGTATGATGTGACAAGCACATCTGCATTTGGCAATTATCTGCCATTCTTTGCCTCACCTTTTCACCTCTCAAGCTCTGTCAGCTTGGATGGGGGCTGGCAGACATTTTCTAGAGTCCTAGTTGTTCCAATCGTCTAACATTATGGATAATGGAGGCTACATGCTTCTGTGAACCTTCAATGCAGCAGATTTTTTTCTGAACTCTTCCCTAGATCATTGCCTTAACACAAGTCTGTCACTGAGCTCTACAGGCAGTTATCTTGACCTCAGGACTTGGTTTTTGCTCTGATATGCATTTTCAGCTGTTAGACATTTTCTGAGGGGTGTGTGCCTTTCTAAATCAGACTCATTCAAATGAATTTGCCACAGTTTAACTCCACTCGAAGTGCAGTAACATCTAGAAGCAATATGAATGCTCCTGAGCTAAATTTCGAGTGTCCAAGAAAAGGGTATGAATACTTATGCAACGGGATCTTTTCAGTTTTTTATTTTTAATAAATTTGCACAGATGTTAAAACCCTATTTTTTGCTTTGCCATTATGGAGTAGGGAGTGTAGATTGATGTGGGAAAAAAAGTAATTTCGCAAGGCGCTGTATGCACTGAAACAGGTCGCTGTGAAAAGAGCTGGTTTTAACATGTTAAAAAGGTGTTGTTTTACATGACCATTGAGGAATTTTAACCAAAGTATGTTGCAGACATTTAATGAAGAACCTAAAGATTCATACGAACTTGTGGAAAATGGACATCTAATGTCCCCTTTAATGGTACCTTTCAAAAAGGTACTGCCTCTTTTTTCCTGAGAGTGCACTTATTATAGGTTGTACAGTAGTGTTTCAGGATAATAAAACACAGTTTGGAATATAAATTCAGAATGTACTCACTAATTATATAAATTATCAAAATTTTGAACCAGAAAGTTACATAGTGTACATTTAAATTAAATTGCAATCATTTTATACAACAGATTCCTTTCTATAGGCTTGTATCTTATTCACAAAACTATCTGTCTGCTGCAATTAACATTGCACTTTAACTGCCTACAGAAAGATGACGCTTAACATTGTTTGGTCAACCAGCTTTGTCAGAGAACCCAAGCTGGTTGAACAGCCTGACCAACACTTACCACCAAACCAGCCTGGAGGTCTTTTCAGTTGAATTAGGAGATTGTGTTATTTGAATTCATTTTCGCAATTAAAATTCTAGCTATAACCTTCTTATATATATATATATATATATGAACAGTAATATTTTTGATGTTTTTAAAAAAGACTCTTCTGCTCACCAAGCCTGCATTTATTAGATCCAAAGTAGAGCAAAAACAGTACAATTCTAAAATATGTTGACTCTTTAAAATAACTGTGTTCTATTTGAATATATTTTAAAACGTAATTTATTCCTGTGATTTCAAAGCTGAATTTTTAGAAGTATAACTCCAGTCATGTGATCTTTCAGAAATCATTCTAATATTCTGATTTGCTGCTCAAAAAACATTTATTATTATTATTATGTTGAAAACAGCTGAGTAGCTGATTTTTGTCTGGTTTTTTGATGAATAGAAAGTTCAAATGAACAGCATTTATCTAAAATATAAATCTTTTGTAACATTATAAATGTCTTTATCATCACTTTTGATCATTTTAAAGCAAATCTTTGCTAAATAAAAGTATTAATTTCTATAATAAATAAATGCTGATCTTTGGATCGTTCTATTCATCAAATAATCCTGAATAAAATGTACTCAACTGTTCTAAATATTGATAATAATAATACAAATCTTGAACATCGATAACATTAGCATATTAGAATGATTTCTGAAGGATCATTGGCGTAATGATGCTGAAAATTCAGCTTTGATCAAGGGAATAAATTACATTTTAAAATATATTCAAATAGAAAGCAGTTATTTTAATTTTCCATTTTATATTTCAAAATTGTACTGTTTTTGCTGCACTTTGAATTAAATAAATGCAGGTTTAGTGAGCAGAAGAGACTAAATATGGAATTGGATAGACTAATAATAAAGAATGATTGAAGAACATCACAGAATGCATCACACTTTTTAATTTCATATCCTCTATGTTTCTAAAGCTATCTTACAATCTCTGAAACACCTAGACATTTAGCTGAGCTGTATCGACCTAACACTTTACTTTGGAAAATCTGTTATAGCATTCCAATGAAAGCTAATTTTCCAAGAAGAAGAGGATTATACAGAGTGTGCAGGAGGTGTAGATAAAAGGATGGGTTTAGAATGTGCTTACATTGTCTGACATACTCAGCTAAAGAAGCTAATTTAAAGCTGGTGCTAGTGTTTCAGTTTGTGATCGATAAACAGACAATCACAAACCAGCAAAAACAACTTTAAGTTACTATCTTTATCTATATAGCTGATTACTCTAATGGATTTTTGGTAGTTTATTCAACTGTTTACATTTTTTTTTACCTAAGAATATACATGATTTCAATGTATTCAGCAGAGAAAGTTGTGTAGTTTTGTTGTACATGTCAACTCAGTTTAGTCCGGCTCTTAGTTTAGGATTAGCTCAGCGTTTAGTTTGGTCTTAGTTTCAGTGTTTGGTGGGTGTTGGAGAGCTGTCAGTCTGTGGTCAGCCTGCATGATATTGAGGGCTGCAGGCCTCCGGCTCTGTCCACCACGCTGCTATGTTTGAACTTAATTACAGCCAGTCGGCCCTGTCATTACAGCCCAGAGCAGCCGAGCGACGGCCGGCCCGTAGGTAGTGGCGGCAGAATCCCAAACAACAGCGTGCAGTCACACACTCACTCGGGTACAGCAAACACACATTGGGATGGACACAGACTTATCCAAACCACACAGACACAAACAGAAATACAGATGCAAGCAAGACCATTGTCACGCACTCCACATTAACACAAACAAAATCCTTGCCTTACAGCAGACACGGATTATCATGCATACACAAGTCATAATATAATCATTGTGTTCTCTCATTGACTGACTGAGGGAGTAATGGAATAGTTGGCCAAAAATGAAAATCATTATTACATTTTATAATTATATATAATTATATTGTTCCAAGCCCATATGCTGTTCATTTTTATTGGAACCCATAATAAGATTTTTTTTGAAGAATTTTTTAGTCATAGCACTGACCTGGCTATGGCAATGCATATTAAATAAACAAAAAGTTTGGGGTTGGTAAGATTTTGTAATGTTTTTTTAAAAGAAGTCTCTTATGCTTACCAAGGCTGCATTTATTTGATCAAAAATAAAGTAAAAACTGTACAATTGTGAAATAATATTACAATTCAGAACAGCTGTTTTGTTTTTGAATATATTTTATTATGTAATTTATTATTGAAATGCAAAGCTGAATTTTCTGCATCATTACTCCAGTCTTCAGTTAACATTATCCTTCAGAAATCATTATAATATGCTGATTTGCTGCTCAAGAAACATTATATATATATATATATATATATATATATATATATATATATACAGTCAAGCCCGAAATTATTCATACCCCTGGCAAATTCTGACTTAAAGTTACTTTTATTCAACCAGCAAGTTTTGACACAACTTGAAACGGAAATGACACAGGCTTCTCCCAAAAGATAATAAGACGATGTACAGGAGGCATCATTGTGGAAAAAAATATTACTCATCTTTTATTTACATTTGAACAAAAAGTGGCATGTCCAAAATTATTCATAAAAAGTCAGAATTTGCCAGGGGTTTCAGCATCATTACTCTTCAGTGTCACATGATCCTTCATAAATCATTCTAAAATACTGATTCATTATCAATGTTGAAAACAGTTGCTTAATATTTTTTGGAACCTGTGATACTTTTTTTCCAGGCTTTTTTTTTCAATAAAAGGTTAAAAAGGAAAAGCATTTATTTAAAATAGAAAGGTTTTCTAACAATATACACTACTGTTTAAGAGTTTGGGGTCAGTACATTTTTATTCTTTCTTTTTCTGAAAGAAATTAGGATGTGCTAAATTAATAAAAAGTGATAGCATAGATTTACATTGTTAGAGAAGATTTATATTTTGAGTAAATACTGTTGTTTTTAACTTGTTATTCTTTAAAGAATCCTAAAAAAAGAATAACAGGTTCCAAAAAATATTTGGCAGCACAACTGTTTCCAACATTGATAATTTCAATAATAAATCAGCATATTAGAATTATTTCTGAAGGATCATGTGACACTTAAGGCTAGAGTAACAGCTGATGAAAATTCAGCTTTGCATCACAGGAGTAAATTATATTTTCAAGTATATTAAAACAAAAATTACAGTTTTTTCTGTATTTTTGATCAAATAAATGAAGCCTTGATGAGCATGAGAGACTTCTTAAAAAACACTTCAGGTCTTAACTGATCCCACACTTTTGAGTGTATAATATAAAATAATAGAAGTAGAAATACAGATATTTTTTTTTTTAATTCTGGATGAGCTATTCCTTTAATAAATTGAGGAATGAGAAGGAAGAAGTCAATGAGTGTTGTTCATCTAGACGACAAAGCTCTGCTTGTGGCCGGAAGCGTGTGGTTAAAACGATGGCAATTATTACTCTCCTTTGCCTCAAATAAATGATAATAAAAAGGCTGACATGTTTATTTCTGGCAGTCGTCAGCCTGGGAGAGAAAGCGAAGACGCGCGGGGCACAATGAGACATCGTCTCCGAATGACACAAGGACATTAAGTGGTAATTACAGAGAGACGAGATTTCCTTTCTGACCACAGAGGAGAGTGGTGTCTTCAGACTGCAGAGGGGCGCCGGTTCTATTAAGGCCCCCAAAATCGGTATCATATCACCAAGACCCCCAACTACACGCCCCCCATCTGATGTCTAGATCCTCCAGACCCTATGTGGTGTATTATGACCGTTCCACCTCAAACAAACACACCCACCTACCCGCCCACAACACGCATGCAGACAAAAGAGACAGTCAAGGCTGTGTCTCAGATCTTGTGATCAATGTGCGAGGGGTCTGCGCTGGTGCCACAAAACAAATTCCTGACATTCTGGGATAATTCAAACGTTTCACGCCGCAGTTTTTGCGCCCATGAGAGGCAGCGCTCGGGAATGGAAAATGCCACCATGTCATGGCAATCTCTCCCCATTGTCTCTCTCTTTAATCAGTGCTCTTCTGTGGCTCTAAATATCCCCGTGGTGTGCATCTACGCCTGGGAAAAAGCAGCTCTTTGCCCCGCTCGGTGCCGAAACATGCCATCAAACCACACTGTCTGCCTCCTCGCATATGATGACAGGAAAATTTTCACTTGCATCCTTCAATCTTAATATGCTGGAGCACCTAGGATGTCTGAGAATGGCACAAAAACTAAAGCCTCCCGCCATATTTATGACACATCCAGAAGTGGCGAATCAAAAACACTCATTTTGGTTCTTTTAGGCTCCGTTCTTTTTAGCTAGGCTTCAGTGTTTGTTTCTAGGTTGTTTAAGTTTACAGTATTTTTAGAGTTTTTACTTTACAGCAGACACAGATTAACATACACACACAAGTCCTAAATAATAATTGTGTTCTCTCATTGTGTTTCATTGACAAAACTGAGGCATAAATAATGGAATAGTTGACCTAAAAAGTCATTATTATATTTTTAAATAATTTATATTATTATATTGTTCCAAACCCATTCTGTTACTTTTTATATTGGAATTGAAAAAAAAAAATGTTTTGAAGAAATTTTGAATAAGAATTTTTGCAGTCATACAGTAGTATTCAGTGACCACTGACCAGATGTCAAAAACCGAAACTTTTATTATTTATACCAGTATACAAGTTTTTATTTGATTACTGCTAATATAAAAACACTAAAATTTTAGAATTATGTAAAAATCATAAATTAATTTTTTTATTGTAAAAAAATATGACTTAAAATAACTGTTTTTCATTTTAATGTATTTTAAAACAACCTTTTTCTGTGATGGAAAAGCTGATTTTTCAGCAGCCATACTGAAACAACACATTGTCTTTTCGCAAAAGATGACAAGAAAATGTTTCACTTGCATCCTTCAATCTTAATATGCTGGAGCTCCTAATGGCACAAAAACTGAAGTCTCCCGCCATATTTAGGACACATCCAGATTCCAGAAGTGGAGAATCAAAAACACTCATTTTGGTTCTTTTAGGCTCTGTCTTGTAGCATGAGCTTCAGTGTTTGTTTCTAGGTTGTTTAAGTTTACAGTATTTTTAGAGTTTTATGCCTTACAGCAGACACAGATTGTACACACATAAGTCATAAATAATAATTGTGTTCTGTCATTAAGTTTCAAAACTGGGGCGTAGATAATGAAATAGTTGACCTAAAAAGTCATTATTATATGTTAAATAATTTCTATTATTATATTGTTCCAAACCCATTCTGTTACTTTTTATATTGGAATTGAAAAAAAAAAGTTTTGAAGAATTGCTGAATAAGAGTTTTTGCAGTCATACAGCAGTATTCATAGTGACCACTGACCAGATGTCAAAAAACAAAAATTTCAATATTTATACCAGTATACAAGTTTTTATTTGATTACTACTACTATAAAAACATTAAAATGATAGAATTATGTAAAAATCGTAAAAAAAAAAATAATAATTATTGTAAAAAAAAAAAGATTTAAAATAACTGTTTTTCATTTTAATGTACTTTAAACAACCTTTTTCTGTGATGGAAAAGCTGATTTTTTTTTAGCAGCCATACACTTTTAAAAATAAAGGTGCTTCACAATGCCATAGAAGAACCATTTCTGTCTAAATGGTTCCATAAAGAACCTTTGACATCTAAAGAACCTTTCTGTTTCACAAAGATTCTTTGTGGCGAAAGAAGGTTCTTCAAATTATAAAAAGGTAAGAAAGAGATGGTTCTTTAAAGAACCTTTGACTGAACTGTTCTTTGTGGAACCAAAAATGGTTCTTCTATGGCATCGTTGTGAAAAACCTTTATTTTTAAATGACAAGAAAAGTTTTCATTTGCATCCTTCAATCTTAATATGCTGGAGCACCTAGGATGTCTGAGAATGGCACAAAAACGAAAGCCTCTCGCCATATTGTTTTTTGAGGTTGTTTAACTTTACAGTATTTTTAGAGTTTTATGCCTTACAGCAGATATTGTGTTTCATTGACTGAGGCGTAGATAATAAAATAGTTGACCTAAAAAGAAAATTATGTTGTTTTATAATATTTTTTATAAACTTTTATAAACTTCTTATATCAGAACTGAAAAAAAAATACATTTTTGAAGAATTTTTGTAGTCATACAGCAGTATTCATAGCACTGACAAGGAGATGTCACTCCATTTGACTAAAAACATACTAAAAACAGTAAAATTGTGAAATATGATTACAATTCATTTCAAACAAGTTTTGTTTTTGAATATATTTTATAATGTAATTTATTCCAGTGATGCAAAGCTGAATTTTTAGCATCATTACCCCAATCTTTAGTCACATTATCCTTCAGAAATCTTTCTAATATGCTGATTGGTGCTCAAGAAACATTTATTATTATGATGAATGTTGAAAACAGTTGTCTTACTTACATTTTTTGTGAAAACCCTAATATATATATTTTAAGTTATAAGTTACATTTTAAAATACTCGTAATCAGACTACGGTTACTTTTTTATGGATTACATGATTATATAATATTTACACAATAGCAATAAATTATTCAGAATTTATTGATTCACCCTAATTCCTCTTTTTCATGTTTTAAATTTTCCTTTCTAAAATAGCCTACTGCTTGTATACATTCAGAAAGTTTTGAAAGGTTTCAGGTTTAAGAAGTGCGTCAAAATTGCATCAACTACTGATAAACACATAGATTTTTATTTTAATTATTACTCTGTAGGTTATTGAACCGTGTATT
>NC_133377.1:4549019-4593219 GCF_049309525.1 Garra rufa
CAGGAAACACGAATGGTTTCTCGGGTTAGTTAGTTATGCCGGTAGAAATATTTCTCTAGCACATAAAAAGAAGGCAGTGCATACTGACATACTGACTTTACTAATCACCGTGCACTCTTACAACTCTGTGAATTTCAGTTCTTATCAATCATGCAGGTGACTCGAAGTCAGATATCGCTGTTTCTTTGCCTACTATCATGCTTATCATCTATCGGGACGCGATATACGTCCGACTGGACCAGTTTAGACTCCAGACCTCTGCCTGAATGGTACGACGAGGTGAAGTTCGGGATCTTCGTTCATTGGGGAGTGTTTTCAGTGCCCGCGTTCGGCAGCGAGTGGTTCTGGTGGAACTGGAAGGGCACACAAAACCCCAGCTATATCCAGTTCATGACCCAAAACTACCCGCCTGGATTCAGCTATGCCGACTTCGCTCCTAATTTCCATGCTCAGTTTTTTGATCCCGACGAGTTGGCTGATATCTTCTCCGCTTCAGGAGCAAAGTATACTTAAGATATAGGTTTGCAGTGATGCTTACTGTGTTTGTTCTACATATTTAAGCTTTTGTTTGTCGTTTTGTGCAGATATGTGGTCTTCACATCCAAACACCACGAAGGCTTCACAAACTGGGGGTCCCCGTACGCCTGGAATTGGAATTCTGTTGATAATGGACCTCACAGGGATCTTGTTGCAGATTTAGGCACTGCGATAAGAAAGAGGTAAACCAGAAATTAACCTTCCCATTATAAAGGGATATTTGACTTGGAAGTTTTTTTTTAAACCTTTGTAATGCCATTTTTTTAACTGTATTCAATGCATGTTATTTTTTGTGACAGTAAAAATGCAGATGTATTTTTTCACAGTTTTTAATTAAACTATAAAGTAAATTAAAATAATGCAATACAATCAGGAAAAATAAGTTACCAGTCAAATGAAATCAGCAACAATTCACCTTTGCATGGCACAGAAGAGCACAAATGTGGCATTAAGGAATATTTACAGATTCTTTTGACAAGATTCAGAGGTGGCATTAATGCATTTCATAATAAGACGTTTGAAAATAGAAAATTAAACGATTTAAATGACTTTAAAAAATAAACTTAAACCGCCAGTAGGTGACAGTAAGTTTTAATCTTTGTGACAGAATAATTAATTCAATTGACTTTATTTCAAAGCTTTTTTTCACTGAAGAAAAAAAACACTGACTGTATCTGAACAGCTGGTTTGTTTCGGTGGAGATAGGCTCAACACAGCAGATGGGTAGAAAAAATAACCCAATATTTAATAACCCATTAAAACAAATTACCCAGCAGCTTAGTTACAGAAAAAATACCTAGCACCTGGTTAAAAAATATTAAAAATAACAACAAGCTGAACCCAGCATTTGGGTAAAAAAAAAAAAACTGCATTTTTAGTGCAGAAAAATGTCTTGGGTACGGTGTACATTTTAGGACATCCTCAGGCATCAAACAAAAAGCCATCAGACGAAACAGACTCAGATTAAAAGGCATCAGACAAAAAGTCATCAGACGAAACAGACTCAGATTAAAAGGCATCAGATAAAAAGTCATCAGACGAAACAGACTCAGATTAAAAGGCATCAGATAAAAAGTCATCAAGCAAAAAGGACTCAGATTAAAAGGCATCAGACAAAAAGTCATCAGACGAAACAGACTCAGATTAAAAGGCATCAGACGAAACAGACTCAGATTAAAAGGCATCAGACAAAAAGCCATCAGACGAAACAGACTCAGATTAAAAGGCATCAGACAAAAAGTCATCAGACGAAACAGACTCAGATTAAAAGGCATCAGACAAAAAGTCATCAGACGAAACAGACTCAGATTAAAAGGCATCAGATAAAAAGTCATCAAGCAAAAAGGACTCAGATTAAAAGGCATCAGACAAAAAGTCATCAGACGAAACAGACTCAGATTAAAAGGCATCAGACAAAAAGCCATCAGACGAAACAGACTCAGATTAAAAGGCATCAGACAAAAAGCCATCAGACGAAACAGACTCAGATTAAAAGGCATCAGACAAAAAGTCATCAGACGAAACAGACTCAGATTAAAAGGCATCAGACAAAAAGCCATCAGACGAAACAGACTCAGATTAAAAGGCATCAGACAAAAAGCCATCAGACGAAACAGACTCAGATTAAAAGGCATCAGACAAAAAGCCATCAGACGAAACAGACTCAGATTAAAAGGCATCAGACAAAAAGTCATCAGACGAAACAGACTCAGATTAAAAGGCATCAGATAAAAAGTCATCAAGCAAAAAGGACTCAGATTAAAAGGCATCAGACAAAAAGCCATCAGACGAAACAGACTCAGATTAAAAGGCATCAGACAAAAAGTCATCAGACAAAACAGACTCAGATTAAAAGGCATCAGACAAAAAGACATCAGGTGAAACGGACTTAGTGTGGCAACACGCACACGGTTAGGAACAAGCAAAATGGTGTGGAACGTCATTTTTTTCTGGACTTTTCACTATACTGAATAATTCTGTGAAAATGTTGGTTGAATAATAATATCCAGCAAGATGTATCCATTACTTTCAAATGCATTATTTTAGCACATTGTCATTCTGACTCCACTAAAAGCAATGGTTGTTTTGTTATAAACATATTTTTTTTCTTTGTAAATTTTAACAAACCGAAGTTTCTTGTTTTTTTTTTAAGAATTAAACAATTATCTAAACACTATTTAAGAAAGCAAGAAGAACTATTTCATTGTTTCATTAAATGGTAAACTAATTAAATTGTACAGTGTATGTTTAAAACGTGTATAATATTGCATGTTGCCAAATAGTACTAGTTACCCTTACTTAAAATACCCATGGTTTAGCTTCAAATAAAACTGTGGTTATACAAATGATAATCAATACATAAAAAAAAGATTCTATACTTTCACTATAGTAAAACCATGGTTAATTTTTAAAAGGTTAAGTTTGTCCGTCCTGAGTCTGTTAAACCTGATGTCTTTTTGTTTGATGCCTTTTAATCTGAGTCCGTTTCGTCTGATGCCTTTTATTCTGAGTCCATTTCGTTTGATGTCTTTTTGTCTGATGCCTTTTATTCTGAGTCCGTTTCGTTTGATGTCTTTTTGTCTGATGCCTTTTAATCTGAGTCCGTTTTGCTTGATGACTTTTTGTCTGATGCCTTTTAATCTGAGTCCGTTTCAATCAATGACACCTGACACCTGATGTCGTTTTTCCTGAGACCTGAAGCCTTTCAGTCTGAGGCACGATGCCGTTTTGTCCTGTGACTGACGACTTTTAGTCTGAGGCATGACACCTTTTTGTTGTATGGCTGAGGTCTGAGTCCTAAAATGTACACTGTACTTGGGTTACCCATGTAACCATGGTTCCCCAAGAGGGAAGGAGACGCTGTGTCCTGGTGGACACTTTGGGGAATGCAGCAGCATGACCCTGTGCCTGAAGTATGTGTTACAAAATACAATCCTATTGGTTCACATTGCCTGTCAAGTCATAAGCGGGTACCCAAAAGTATAAAAGGCTGAATACCTGCTGAATACTTCACCAACATTTTCAAAATATGTTGGTGATGTATTCAGCAAAAAATACCCAGCATCTGGGTACAAATATTAAAAACAAGCCAATAAAATGACCCAGCAGGCTGAACCCAGCATTTGGGTTAAAAAAAAAAAATACCCCGGGATTTTTTAGAGTGCAAAAAAACTATGAGATTTTAGAGTGTACATTCATGTATTCTTATTGTTTTTAGTATTTTTTTCTTGAGTTGTATAAAAAAAAGTGTATTTATTTTGCAGTAACAGTAGAAATGTTTAATATCATTGTAGTAGCTGTAGTTTAATAAAGTAACTTTGTATTAGGTCTCTGCATTATGGACTCTACAGCACACTGTATGAATGGTTCAATCCCCTCTACCTGAGTGACAAGCAGTCTGGTTTCAAGACCCAGCAGTTTGTTGAAAAAAAAGTCATGCCAGAGCTCTACAATCTGGTCAACAGGTAAATTACATCAGTCACATAATGATACAAAACGAGAACAAAGAGCAATTGTTTATGACATAGGCCTGACTTGTCTGTTGTATTTGTCTGTGCAAACATCAACCATTACAGTTATATATGGTGTGACATTTATGAAAGATAACTGGTGTTGGTTTTGATGATTCAGGTACAAGCCAGACTTGATTTGGTCAGATGGGGACTGGGAAGCACCTGACACTTATTGGAACTCGACAGGATTCCTATCCTGGCTCTACAATGACAGTCCAGTCAAAGTGAGATCATTGCATCATGAATAAAATTGTTCTTATTTTAAAACTGTAATTCAGATCATAATGGCTGTATTATTTCACTTCTTACAGGATGTAGTGGTGACCAATGACAGATGGGGGGCAGGCTGTTCTTGTAAACATGGAGGTTATTACAACTGTGCTGACAAGTTCAATCCTGAACAGCTGCCCAATCACAAGTGGGAGAAATGCCAGTCAGTGGACACAAAATCATGGGGGTATCGGCGAAATATGAAGCTATATGAACTGATGGATCTACCATCCATTATAAAGGTGGGGTGTGCTGTTAATAGGCAAGAGTTCTTAATTAAAATATATGGATACAAGCTTATACGTTTATATGGTACCTAATGACTCTTATTTATTGTGAGCACAGGACCTGGTCTACGTGGTGGCATTAGGGGGGAATTATCTGTTGAATGTAGGGCCCACAGCAGACGGCACGATGGCACCTGTCTTTGAGGAACGTCTCAGAGGAATTGGAGCCTGGCTGCAGGTCAACGGTGAAGCCATCTATGCAACTAAGCCTTGGAGAGTTCAGACTGAGAATGCTACTGTTCCTGTCTGGTGTGTTGATGTTTTTAAACTTCCTCTTATCTGTCTGTGCCTTACACTTTAATTGAAAGAAGCTGACCTAGTATGTACTTACCCATGAACTGATCATGTGGTTGTCATAAAAGATTTGAATACTTCTCGGTCTGTTTATTAGCAGCCTGGATTCCTGTGAGCTGAGTTAATCATCTTCTTGCTTCCTTCTGTGCCTGTTCCTAGACTCTTAGTTAGCACGCTCAAACATTTTAGTGTTCTAAATTTGTTTTCAATTCCAGGTATACGTCAAAAAACAACACTGTGTATGCGATCTTCACCTCCAATCCCATGCAGGACACCTTTACACTTTCCACTCCCAAAACCTCTAGCAATACAGTGGTAAATATTTATACATTAATGTGAATTTAGAATAAAATGTATTTTTATTGCATTCAAAAAACATGCATTTCATCTCTGTTCAGGTGACTTTGTTAGGGAACTCTATGCCTTTGAAATGGGCTCCTCTGCATTCAACAGGACTGACCGTTATGATGCCTGATCTTCCTTTCTCACCTGCTGAAGCCTGGACCCTTATGCTGGATGGGGTGGCCTAACAATGTTAAAATTATTTAGTAGATTTTAATAAATTTAAATGATTTTAAGAATGTTTTGTATAAATGTTTTAAGGTTTTTGTATAAATCAAGTTATTTTTTAATTGTATTTGATTGCTCAATAAAACTGACCAACTGAATGAAACTATTTTTATAGTCCTAATTTGATTCATTGTGTAAAACACCTTGGAAAGGTAATGCTCGTGTTATTTAATTTGCTTGGTTAATAAGTGTTATGAGTACTATGTCTGTTGCAGAGGTGTAATGTAATGAAACTGAAACTAAAAGCATGCTGAACTGATTTTTGTTTAGGTTACAAAAAAGTTGTGGTTTTATTTATATTTATTTAAACGATTAATGTGCATTATTTGTAGACTATATACGTTACTTTAGCAGCTAACCAACTTTCTAAAGTCATATTTCCTTTATTCCGTTGCAGGTAAGTCATGTGCTGTAGTCACATGCTATATGTCATATGATAAACCAGGAAATAAAAACCTGTTGTCGGCAGAACTGTTTAGTGTATATACTAACCTTGCTGATCACGGTCTGTTTAGTTGAGATCAATCATGCAAGTGACTCGGAGTCAGATATTCCAGTTTCTTTGTCTACTGTCCTGCGCATTAACTATCGAGACGCGATATACGCCCGACTGGACCAGTTTGGACACCAGACCTCTGCCTGAATGGTACGACGAGGCGAAGTTCGGAATCTTCGTTCACTGGGGGGTGTTTTCAGTGCCCGCGTACGGCAGCGAGTGGTTCTGGTGGAACTGGAAGGGCGCACTAGAACTTAAATATATCCTATACATGATCAAAAACTACCCGCCTGGATTCAGCTATGCCGACTTCGCCCCTGATTTCCATGCTGAGTTTTTTGATCCCGAGGAGTGGGCTGATATCTTCAAGGCTTCAGGAGCAAAGTATGTAGCTCTTCAGAGATGGGTTTGCAGTGTTGCTTCCTAAGTTCTTGATATTTATGTTTTTGCTTGTTTGTCATTCTGCGCAGATATGTGGTCTTCACATCCAAACACCACGAAGGCTTCACAAACTGGGGGTCCCCGAACTCCTGGAATTGGAATTCTGTTGATAATGGACCTCACAGGGATCTTGTTGCAGATTTGGGGGCTGCGATAAGAAGGAGGTACTGTAGGCTATTGTGTGTTTTCACTTTTGCAGACCTAATTGTAACCAAGGCTGCATTAACTTTTCAGCGCGGAAATAAGCCACTTCCTTTTTTCCAGCGGGAAAAAGTTACACAACATATATATACATTACTACATAAGGTTACCTCATCTTACAACAAAAATAAATGATGTAACTATTACATCACTTACGCTAGCTTTTTCTAGCTTATCTTAACTGTTGTTCTTTAAAGAAATGAAAGAATTATAATTAAAAAAAAAAAAATCTGTGGAAAACAATCTATTTGGTACAATTAACATTTTTACATTATGTATGTGATATTTTTCTAAATGGAGCACATTTTTAAACCTATATCTATTTAATCAGGTATTCGTATAATTTAATGAAAACCTCAAAAACAGTTTACGAAACTTTAATACACCAAAAAATAATACGAATAATGTTGTTTCTGACTCCTCTTTACAAAAACAACATAACAGAGAAAATCCTTCCTTAAATCATTGGGGGTAATACTGATTTATTATTTTTATTTATTATTATTATTATTATCATTATTATTAGACTTTATTTAGAATTACATAGTATCAGAAAATACAATTAACACATTTTTTAAATAATATTTGGTGATAAATTTATCTAAAATAAAATCACAAATTCTGTAACCATTTACAGAATAATTGAATGAGTCTGTAATATATTTTTTTTCCATAATTCAACAAACAGTTTGATTTATTCATGATTCTTGTTGATTATTGATTCAGAATGTGGAGATCTGTCTTATGTGTTAAAAACCGAGCAATATACAATCTTTTTCTTGATAATTATTGATATTCGCTCTTCAGAGAATCTTTGTGCACTGGTTTGGTTCTAGTCGAGTAAACCTAGGACTACTTCAAAAAAGTAGGTTTTAAAAAAAAATGCAAAATACCCAAAAAACTTTGCCAGGGTGACGGACAAATCCAAGGCCTGTGTTTTATCCGGGAGAGACAAGGTTTCCAATAACATAAGACAGTTAAGTGGTGTGAGTACTACCATTCCTTCCATGTTCAAGTCTCTATGAATTACTGTTTGGTCTGCCCGATTAGATTTTACGTGGAGATTGCTGCTCCTTGGCCACTCTAACAATTACAATAGGGTTTCAGCGCTGCACGCTTGAACCCCTAATAATATGATGATATGAAAGTCCTGCACATTCAAGTAAAATGAAAAAAGCCATGCCTGTTTTTATGTTAGTCTTTCCCAGTCTATACTTTTTTTCCTGACTTTTGAATTTTGTACTGTATATTAGGTCTCTGCATTATGGACTCTACAGCACACTGTATGAATGGTTCAATCCCCTCTACCTGAGTGACAAGCAGTCTGGTTTCAAGACCCAGCAGTTTGTTGAAAAAAAAGTCATGCCAGAGCTCTACAATCTGGTCAACAGGTAAATCTGCATCAGGCTGGATAATGAAGAGCAGTTGTTTATGACATAAGTCTGACTTGTCTGTTGTACAGTAATTGTTAACAGTCTACATATATAGTGTGACATTTATGAAAGATAACTGATGCTTTTGATGATTCAGGTACAAGCCGGACTTGATTTGGTCAGATGGGGACTGGGAAGCACCTGACACTTATTGGAACTCGACAGGATTCCTATCCTGGCTCTACAACGACAGTCCGGTCAAAGTGAGATCATGGCATCATATTTTTATTTTAAAACTGTGTCTCAAATTATAGTTCAGATCATAATGGCTGTATTATTTCACTTCTTACAGGATGTAGTGGTGACCAATGACAGATGGGGGGCGGGCTGTTCTTGTAAACATGGAGGTTATTACAACTGTGCTGACAAGTTCACTCCTAAACAGCTGCCAAACCACAAGTGGGAGAAATGCCAGTCAGTGGACACGCAATCATGGGGGTATCGCCGAAATATGAAGCTAAGTGATCTGATGGATATACCAACCATTATAAAGGTGGGATGTATTGCTAATAGACAAAATTTCTTGACTTGATTTTACCAGATTCTACACAAATGCAACTCTCATACTGTATGTTGTGACTACAGGACCTGGTCTACGTGGTGGCATTAGGGGGGAATTATCTGTTGAATGTAGGGCCCACAGCAGACGGCACGATGGCACCTGTCTTTGAGGAACGTCTCAGAGGAATTGGAGCCTGGCTGCAGGTCAACGGTGAAGCCATCTATGCAACTAAGCCTTGGAGAGTTCAGGCTGAGAACGCTACTGTTCCTGTCTGGTGTGTTGATGTTTTTAAACTTCCTCTTATCTGTCTGTGCCTTACAGTTCCTTTTTTTAAAAAAACGTTCAGAACCTCCTGTTGTGGTTGCAGTGAAAAAGTGTCATCTGGAGACCATGATGAGTATATAGGAGCTATGTGAGAAAGTTATAGTTTAGGATGCATAGGCCACTGCTTAAAATTATGACTTTAAAAGGATAGTTCTCCCAAAAATGAAAATTCTGTCATTAACTTCTCGCCCTCATGTCGTTTTAAACCTGTATGACCTTCTTTCATCTTCGAAACAGAAATTATGATAAGTCAGAGAGCTCTCAGATTTTATCAAAAATATTGTAATTTGTGTTCTGGAGATGAATTTACGGGTTTGAAACAATATAATTTTCATTTTTGGGTGAACTATCCCTTTAAAGCCAACCGTAAGAGCCCATTAACTGTTACGGCCTTGATAAACGATCATATGATGATTTGATTGTCATTAACAATTTGAATACAGGTTTCTTGTGAGCGTAGTCAGCAGTAGTTTTGCTTTCTTCTTAGCTTGTTTCTGCAGTCTCAGTTTAGTCCTAGTTAACATGTGGTGTGGTTATATTAAAGCTGTGGATAATTTATTAATTTTGGTATTTTAAATTTTCCTTCAATTCCAGGTATACATCAAAATACAACACTGTGTATGCGATCTTTACCTCCAATCCCATGCAGAACACCTTTATGCTTTTAGCTCCTAAAACCTCCTACAACACAGTGGTAAATATTTATTAGTTCATCAAATGTGTTTTTTGATAAAATATAAATGAAATATCTGTATTTATGTTGTATCTCTGTTCAGGTGACTTTGTTGGGGAACCCTGAGCCTCTAAAATGGGCTCCTCTGCAAAATTCAGGACTGCTTATTGTGTTGCCTGATTTGCCTTTCACACCTGCTAAAGCCTGGACCCTCAAGCTGGATAAGGTGGCCTAAAGCCATTAAAACAATTTTGTAGATTTTAATGACACTCTCAGGGATGTGATTTTTATTTTTGTTGCCTAAATATTGTCCTACTTACCTTAAGTATGGCACATGTGAATGGCCTATAATAGTTACCTAACAAACTGTGAAATGCTGTATTTATAAGTGCATCTGAATGAATGGATTACTCCCAACGTAGCAGTTGTGTGCGGAAAGCCCTTAGCATTTGAAAACACAACATGTGACAACCATCTCCCAAACTTTTTAATTCGAAATCAAAGCATCCATATGTATTAGCGTTGTAATTTTGATGTTCTGTAAAATTATTATTAATAATAATACTCTGGTTTTTAAATTTTGCAGAATGTTATTATTGCAATAGTAATATATTGAGGGCCCAAGACCTAGGGGCCACAATAATTTTTTTTTTTATTTTTTTTTTGCCCTCTGACTATCTGGGGCTTTTGGGGGGCCTTAATATGCTCAAAAACTCTTAAATTAAAGTTGAAATCTGTGGGCATCAGGGAAACAGGAAGTGTTTTATAACTTAATAATACAGTTAATAACTTAATCATAAGGAGTCAAAAAATAGTGCCACCAACTGACAGCAGGAAGTGTGTCATTTTCAAAATGCTTTGAAATCAGACTATTTTTACCCGATTTGCTTTAAACTTTATCAGAAAAATATCAAAATACAGCAGATGTAAAACGGGATTTTTAAAAAGGGATTTTTAATATAATAAATGCTTTTGCCATGGCAACATTTCAAACTTGAATTCTTTCTAATTTACAGTCATTAGCTACGACCCACAGAATGTCGGCTATTTTGGTTTAAATGTGTATTTTTGCATACTCATCCTAGGACAATCATGCAATTCAGGCCAAAGATGCTAAATTGCAAACGATTTTGAAAATCTTGAACATTGTTGCTATGGTGATTTAAGAAAAACATTAATTTTCTTATCTTTTAAAGTGCTTTGCTTAAACACCTCAAAACATTAATTTTGAGGAATTGTGCCTAACTTTATGAATTTTCGATGCTCTTGGGTCTAATGTATTAAAAAATATCAGACATTTTAGCTGTACTGGTAATATAATTTTATATAATTGTTTTACAAATGCTTAAAGATCATCAAAATATTTTTTACAAAAATGATTAATTAAAAGTTTTAGTAATACTTCACAATAAGGTCTCACTTGTTAAAATTAGGTAATGCATCAACTAACATGAACTAACAATGAACAACATATTTTACAGTATCTATTCATGTGTTAATGTTAGTCGATCAAATTTTAGTTCATAGTGCATTAACTAATGTTAACAGATACAACTTTTGATTTTAATAATGTATTAGTAACTTTTTAACCTACTATTAACTAAGATTCATACATTCTATATATTGTACATGTTAATTAATATAGTTAATTATTATTAACAACTGAAACCTTATTGTAAAGTTTTGCCGAAGTCTTACATATTGTTCCCTTTGTGTGCGCATATCTATTTCACTCTCTTGATATTCCAGAGTAAGACTTTCATTGCTGTAAATCCAGACTGCCAGAGGGTTACTGTAAATGCATACTATATATTTTCCTGATGCCACCGGGGTGTCGGTGGCACTGGGGGCTTGGGCCCGTCATCGCTGCTAGCAGCTTTCTCCTTCGCTGATTACATGACTGAATCTTGTAATGAATTTGTTTTTTTGTAAGTTTTGTATAAAGTTTTCATTGTATAGAATTTGGTTGCTCAATTAAAATGACCAACTGAATGGCACATCAGATGCAAATTTCAATTTCATATTGTTATGCTGTGTTCCAGACAACTCAAAATTCAGATTTTTCCCACCTCCTGCTTGGAAATAATGTCTAGAATGCCACTTAAAGATTAGTCAACCATGAATGTTAGTGTGGAGCCCTTCTCAAAACGAATGGCAGCGCTTTTTTTTGCCACAAAAAAATGAATTGCTCTGTGTCATGGCGGTATCATGAGGTCAATATGTTAACGTGAGGTGATTGACTGGAACTCACATTGACTGGAGGTTTGAAGTAGAGGCTGACATTTTTTCGGGAATCCCACGGGTCACGGGATTCCTGTGGGATTCCCGCGGGATGGGAGTCATCTTTGCTATTAATCACGGGATTGGGACGGTAGGCTACAGGATAAAATATTAACGGGAGCAGACGGGAGCGGGAATCAACCAATAGGAAAGACGACAAAAAAAAGAAAAAAGGAAATGTAGCAGAATAGTAGGCAGATTTTGGGACATACTACTTCGTCTTTCACTGTTTAAACTGCCCTGTTAGTTAACATCATCTACATTTGGTTAAATTTGATTTCCTACCATATTAGAGAGAAATGAAGAGGCATTTTCTTTCGGGAGTCTTTCATGCCGAGAACTCTGCTCGTGTTTGCATAATGATGAATTTAAAAAGTTAATGACCAAACCTATCATTATAAAATTTCATAATGTTGCTGCACATGAAATATAACACGGATAACATTAAATAAATATTTTTTATTAGGTTACACATTGATTATTTATCACTTAAACCCCTTTCTCTACTTGTCCGTTGGTCGAGCATATCCGCCATATTTGTAGTTTTTTAACACTTTTTATGCGTGTTTGTAGTTCTAATCAAATTCTCGTTCACCTCACAAAGTGTTGTGGCCAATATTAGCCATTAGAGTGCGCATTGATCTGCACTTCAAATTCTGAAGTTAAGTAGTATAGACCATCCGGGAAACTTTGGAATACTTTTTTAAAACATACTACGATTTGGGACATACTAATTCTATTTTCGAACACTATTTAGGACAGATAGTATGCAAATTGGGACGCAGCATATAAATGTTTATAAATGTAAACTATAAATGTATTGTTTACTCAACAAAAAATTTGTAAAATGCAGCTTTATATGTTGTTTGGGTTTATTAAACTATTGTAGACATGGTGTGTGAACTACTGTTTTCTTTTATTTGCTGTCTCCGGTTTCTAGATTTTCTCCAGAAAATCTAGAAACAGGGGCTCAGCAGCTGGTCTAAAACAGGATGGGAAGCAGGTAAAATCATATGTATTACCTAAACACTAAATGAAGAAAAAAATATATGGGAGCGGGAGTCATTTTAAACGGGAGCGGGATGGGAGTGGGAGTCATTTTACCGGGAGCGGGATGGGACGGGAATTTTTTTTAAACTTTGGTCTGGGAGTGGGACGGGACAAGATTTCTTTATATGGGAGTGGGACGGGACAGGAGTGAAAATCCACTCCCGTGTCATCCTCTAGTTTGAAGTGGTACATTTCAAGTCGGATGTTCCCACTTCCATCCTCGCCATGAATTCAGCATTATTTAAGATAGCATTGTATGTTTGATACCTTGAAACAACTTGGATTAAATTGATATGTAATTTTAAAGTAAATTATTTGTATATAAATTATAAGACTGCCAAATTGCAAAAACATTTAATTTTTTGAACGTTGACAGGATTACAGTTGAAGTCAAAAGTTTACATACACCTTGCAGAATCTGCTAAATGTTTTACCAAAATAGGATGGATCATACAAAATGCGTATTATTTTTTATTTAGTACTGACCTGAATAAGATTTTTCACATAAAATATGTTTACATATTGTCCACAAGAGAAAATAATAGCTGAATTTATACAAATTACCCCATTAAAAAGTTTACATACGCTTGATTCTTAATACTGTGATATTGCCTGATATGATCCACAGCTGTGTTTTTTGGTTTAGTGATAGTTGTTCATGAGTCCCTTGTTTGTCCTGAACATTTAAACTACCCGCTGTTCTTCAGAAAAATCCTTCAGGTCCCACAAATTCTTTGGTTTTTCAGCATTTTTGTGTATTTGAACTCTTTCCAACAATGACTGTATGATTTTGAGATCCATCTTTTCACACTGAGGACAACTGAGGGACTCAGCTATTACAAAAGGTTAAAATGTTCACTGATGCTTCAGAAGGAAACACAAAGCATTAAGAGCTGGGGGTGAAAACCTTTTGAATTTGAAGATCAGGGTAAATTTAACATTTTGTCTTCTGAGAAACATGTAAGCATCTTTTGTAGCTTCTGAAGAGCAGTACTAAATGAAATAAATATGATATTTAGGAAAAACGTACACATCTTCATTCTGTTCAAAAGTTTACACTCTTGGCTCTTAATGCATTATGTTTCCTTTTGGAGCATCAGTGAGCATCTGAACCTTCTGTAATAATTAAATATGAATCCCTCAGTTGTCCTCAGTGTGAAAATACAGATCTCAAAAGCACACAGCCATTGTTGGAAAGGGTTCAAATACACAAAAATGTTTAAAAACCAAAGAATTTGTGGGACCTGAAGGATTTTTCTGAAGAACAGCAGGCAGTTTAACTGTTCAGGACAAACAAAAAACACAGCTGTGGATCATTCAGGTAACAACACAGTATTAAGAATCAAGTGTATGTAAACTTTTAAACAGTGTAATTTTTATCATTTAAACTATTATTTTCTCTAGTGGACTATATGAAAACATCTTTTATGTGAAATATCTTATTCAGGTCCGTTCTAAATAAAAAAATAACACGCATTTAGTATGATCCCTCTTACTTTGGTAAAATAATAACACTTCAACTGTACAGTGAAATGAAATGTCAATTTACCTGGTTGACAGTGAAAACAAGTTAATGAATATAAACAATAGGCACGGAGTAATTACATAAAACATTTATACTATACAGCGATATGCATTGTGAACATACGATGTGCTTAATAAAGCTGTAAATGGTGCTTAGTAAGAAAGCTGATATGAACACATAATTAGGTAAATAGGTATTTGCCATCAAATACATTATATGATTAAAGCTGCAATCAATATACTTTTTCAAATCCATGATTTTTGTATTAAGACATCGTTTAAAAAAGGGAAGGGTAAGACTTCCTCTCCTCCGTCCCTCCCTCTCGTTTCCCATGAGATTTCTCATTGATTCAAAGAAGCAATACCCCAGCTGGACAGCAGGAGCTCTGTGCACATACTGCAGTGCTGAGCTGAGCTGCAGTGACTGTGCTTGTCTGTGTGTGTGTGTTTATATGTGTCAGGCAGCCACACAGGAAACACTTTTATCACTGCTACTGCTGCTGCTGCCACTCCTGACTGAATGCAAGCAGAGGGGGGAGTAGAGAGAGGAGAGAGAGGCAAGGAGAGAGCGTACAGGCCTTGCCAAATAAAGCCATGGGGGCCTGGGCAGTGACGGCCCTTTCTACACTATAAATACGCTGTTCTTCTGCCGGTTCGGGTTTGGTGCCTGGAGCTCTGGACCAGTGACTGCACCAACCCAGCTCAAGAGATTCTCATCCACTCTCAGGCCTGTCACCATGCCCCGGGTAGATGCTGACCTCAAACTGGACTTCAAAGATGTCCTTTTCAGACCAAAGAGGAGCAGTCTGAAGAGCAGATCTGAGGTAAGAACATCTTACTTGCTGTCTTTGATAAAAGAAATCTGTGTCACTGGCTTTGTCTTGTTATACCTGAATGATTCACTTGAAATGAGTACCAAAGGAGCTGTGTGTCTGTGAGTGTTTGTGAGTGGCAATGAATGAAAGAGTAAATCAGAATGACCTTGATGAAGTCCTCCTGACAGAGCTGGATTTATGGGGACCGTGTTTAAGCTTCAACCACTGACGGTTTATCAAGCTTGATCAACAGACTCTCTCAGTGAGCTTCTCTTTATTTTCTGGTGTTGATGTGTCTTGAAACAAACCCAGCAGTTTCAAGGTTGACTGACCAGGCTGAGGAACAGCAACCTGAGAGCTTGTGCTTTGAAAACATGTTTAAAAATAGGCCTGATGCGTGCCTATATGTCAATAGAAGCAGATTTCACTGTGGTATTGCTCTTGGTCACACTTGGAAGTCATAATGGAAGCACAACACACTTACATGATTGTCTGCACATATGGAATGCCCTCTTCCAAATACCTCTTCCATACACGCCTTTGCTGCACTGTGATAAGGTTTGTACACCTCTAAGTATTCACTTTTTTTTCAGTGAAGTTTCCAGCTTATTTTAAAATCCGTGAGGTTTTCCTTCTATATACTGTTCGTTTCAGCCTGTTGGTCTTTACTAATGAATTCAGAAGAGATTTCCACTGCATTTCCCTGCAGGATGACGTAAAGTGCCGGTCAGATCTCGCTGCGGCTGGCTAATCTGATGGATGTCACTATACGGGCCCTAACGGTGGCTGTGATGATATACAGGCTCATTGAAATAGAACAGCAGCTGAGGGCCTCTTTATTGTATAACCTGCAGTGATCAATCACTGACCTAGCCTCGAACACAAATAATAAGCAAGAGAATCCACATTTTATGTCTGCAATATCTGTAATGTGTCATCAAACAGGAAAATAGTGACTTTGTTCCCCATGGCACAATAGCAATAAAATAGCAGCAGGGCAGTTATTCATAGGGCAGCGTAGTGTGACTGATGTGACTGCAGCAGTTACTGGAACTGGAAATGACTGAGAACTGATTCAGAGAACCTGAGAGCGTCTGTGCATGAGAGAGAGAGAGAGCACTGTGCATATCAGGTTGCAACAGTTTTTTTTCTCAGACAAACCTATAAATGATTCAGCACAAATTTAAACCCATCGCAATGTCTCAGCTGTGGATGATGATGTTAATCAGAATTTGGTCATACTCTGATTTTATATACTAGAATTAAAAAGTTTTGGGTTGGTTGGGGTTGTTTTTTTATGTTTTTGAAAGAAGTCTCTAATGCTCACCAAGGCTGCATTTATTTGATCAAAATACAGTAGCCATTACTCTAGTCTTCCATTTATTGTTAAAGGAACACTCCACTTTTTTTGGAAATAGGCTCATTCTCCAACTCCCCCCCCGAGTTAATAAGTTGAGTTTTACCATTCTGAAATCCATTCAGCCGTTTTCCTGTTCTGGCGATATCACTTTTAGCATAGCTTAGCATAGATCATTGAATCCTATTAGACCAATATAGCATCGCGTTCAAAAAAACTTGAAATTTAAAAACAAATTTAAAACTTGACTCTTCTGTAGTTATATCGTATACTAAGTCAGGCGGAAAATGTAAAGCTGCGATTTTCTAGGGCGACAATATTACGGAATGGGAGTGTAGTTCCTAATCGTCAAGGAAGTTTGCTGCCGTAATATGGACGCAGCAGGTGCAGTAATATCACGCTACGCCTGAAATTCGGTCACAATTTCAAAAAGCTGGTCACATTGGAAGTTACCTAGCTGGGAACTAATTTCAGGCGCTGTGTGATATTACTGCGCCTGCAGCAAATTCCTTGACTATTACACCGGAATGGGAGTGTTGTTCCTAATCTTATCGGCCTAGAAAATCGCAGCTTTACATTTTCCGCCGGTCTTAGTACATGATATTTTCATGTCCCCTTTGATAAAGTTTTAAATGGATGCCACCTTATTGGGATAATAAAGCCTCCGCTACCCCTAACCCTTACTGATAAACACCTGTGAGGCACTTTTCGATTATTTCCTTCATTTTTTTTAACAAAATATATGCTTTTATGATGTGATATGTGATGTGAAATGACTTCAGCACAAGGCAGATTCAAACGAGTTGGTTTTTGAGGAAAACATTCCAGGATTTTTCTCCATATAGTAGACTTCAATGGTGGCCTACTATTGGAAGGTCCAAATAGCAGGTTCAGTGCAGCTTCAAAGAGCTCTACACAATCCCAGCCGAGGAATATAGGTCTTGACTAGTGAAACAAGTGCACATTTTCATGAAACAATAAAAATGTATATACTTTTTAACCACAAATGCTCATCTTGCACCAGCCTGAATCTGCGCACTACATAATGATGTTGCAAAGGGTCACGCAGGTCACAGGCAAAAGTACCGACCCAGTGTTTACAAAGCAAATGTGCAAAGAAAGTCAAACACTCTTTACAAAAAAAGTTAAAACAGCAATGTCAGATGATTTTGAAGTTCGAGGAGAAAATGAGAGTTTTTCACCCTACCCTACCTTTTGGAACCGAAGTACACAGACAAAGAAATAACCACATGTGAAATTTCCGACATGATTACATAGGCTAATGTGAGAATAGCACAGCTAGTGCAAGATGACCATTTTTGGTTAAAAAATATACACTTTTTTGTTCAAGAAAACGGCCGATCATTTCGTTATTCCTTATTCCTCAGCTGGGATTGTGTAAATGATTAAAACTGTTCAAACCGTTGGCCACCATAGAAGTCCACTATATAGAGAAAAATTCCAGGAATGTTTTCTTCAAAAATCTTTGAGACTGAAGAAATAAAGACATGAACATCTTGGATAACAAATATCAGGAGATTTTTATTCTAGAAGAGAATTTATTTAAGTCAGTGCTCTATTTGATTAAAACAGCTGGAATATGCCTTTTAAATTTTATTTTTGGGTCATATAAAACTTTATTCTGAATATCCACTGAACAGTAAAAGGAGTTATGTTATGCTTCAGTGTGTAATGTTGCTGTCTGTGCATTAAAAAGACCAAAGGGAGTTGTTCTTATATCAGTAAGCAGTTTTTCTGAACTCCCCCTCAAAGGCCTCAATTATAGGCCTCAGTTATAGTTTTGTTCCAGGAACATATGTCACTATTTATATATATTCCTAATTTAAATAATTGCCACCCAAGGCACAAGCAAATAAATAATAGGGGGTGAGGCCTGGTCGAGTTTCACAGATCTGTGAACTCATCTGTGAACTTTGTGTGTTTTTGACACAACCCTGTGTGTAATAGACACCTGACGTTGACTTTCTGCATGTGTCAGTGTGTGTGCTCAGAAAACCATATACAAGCATTTTATGTTTTATGTTTGTTAAAGAGCAAACTTTTTTATGATGGCAAAGAACTGCAACATCACATGAGTGCGATATGATAACCAAAAACAAACAGATTGTTTGCTTTTACCTTAGTAACAGTGGCAGTGTAAAGGCACGGCCCTCTTCTCTGAAAAAGGCGGGGAGCCGCAGCTCATTTGCATTTAAAGAAACACACACACACAAAAACAGCATGTTTCTGTTTCCACCCATAAATGGGTATTTACAACACGGAATACTAAATGTTCTGTGGTGTATTTTAGCTGAAACTTCACAGACACATTCTGAGGACATCTGAGACTTATATTACATCTTGTAAAAAAGGCATAACAGGACTCCTTTAGTATTTATTCGCAGATGTCCGAACAAAGGTCATTTTGAGTGCTATGCAGACAGTTGTCAATCATACGCAAAATTACACATATTGGTTTTCAGATGATCATGGAGAATGAGAGTGGATATATGTCAGATGGCTCTAAATGTGTTTTAGTGGTTGAGTGCATCAGTGTTGTTTTCGTCAACGATGACGATGACGAAATCATTTCGTTGACGCCACTTTTTTTCATGACGATAACGAGACGATGACGAGATAAAAATGGCTCGTTGATGACTAAAACATGACGAGACGTGTGTGAGTTTTCGTTGACGAGACGAGAATAGACGAAAATGTTAGTGGGTGGTCCGTCAGACGTTTAAAATGCATGACATTTCTGCTTATTGTGCATGCCAATTAAAACTTAAAAAGTATCTGACGCTATGGCAAGCCGTTTTAGCATTAAATACTCTTTGCTATACTAGTATGGCAAGCCGTTTTAGCATTCCATCCTTGTTTGTCTTTTATGTTCTAAAACATTCCTTCATTATTGTAATTATTGGTGAAAATAGTTGATCCGGAAGCTCACATTGTGTTGAACTATAGATCTGCTATTTTCAGAACTTATAAGTGACACTACCCAACAGCAAAATACTTACTGACCTACATTAATTTGTTAAAAGACTACTTTTTTCCCTTTTTTTGACTAAAACTAGACTAAAACCTTTTTGACTTTTCGTCGACTAAAACTAGACTAAAACCTTCTTGACTTTTCGTCGACTAAAATTAGACTAAAACTATCACATATAAAAGTGACTAAAATTTGACTAAAACTAAGAAGCATTTTAGTCCAAAAGACTAAGACTAAGACTAAATCTAAGATGGTTGTCAAAAACAACACTGGAGTACATGCTTGGATGGGTTACAGGCACAAGAGAATAGGACAGGAACACAGGATGTTTGGGTTGACTATGGGCCTATCCATTAAAATGAGGCTTTTCAGACTGTCATATATACAGTTTGTATGTTTGGAAAGTAATTTCCTTCACGTTTCGTTCTTGAAGGTTGACCTGCAGAGGACCTTCACATTCCGGAACTCGAAGAAGACGTACAATGGCATCCCGATCATCGCTGCTAACATGGACACCACCGGCACTTTTGAGATGGCACAGGTGCTCAGCAAGGTGAGTGCTTCTTTAAACAAAGCACAGTAACTGATAAAACACAGCGCCTGTATCTTTGCAATATAACCCAGGGAAAGTCTTGTTTTACTATGTTTTATCTCTGTGATTATCAAGATCTCACTGAAACATAATTAGCTGTGTCCTGTTTCCATGCACTGGAATCAAGAGGCTTTTATATTTCTGTCTCAGTGCCAGACACTCGCTGTCCTCTCAGACGTCTCTCTGCTCTGTCTTTCAGCACACTCTCTTCACAGCCATTCAGAAGCACTACTCCCTGGAGGAGTGGAAGACTTTTGCAGCCAGTCATCCAGAGTGCCTTGAGGTGAATGGGCAAAAATGGCTTTCTTGCCTTATTTAATCAAAAGCAGTTTAATTAAGTGGTACAGTCCATCAGGAAACCACATAGCAACATCATATAAACCACAAAGAACTAGCCACTCGAGCAACTGCCTAGCAATGCCATAGCAATTACATTAAAAGCGTAGTTCACCCAAAAATTAAAATTGTCAATAATTACTCACTCTCATGTTGTTCCAAACCCATAAGATCATTGTTCATCTTCATAACAGAAATTAAGATATTTTTGATGAAATCTGAGAGCTTTCTGACCCTGCATAGACAGCAATGCAACTGAAATATTCAAGGCCCAGAAAAGTAGTAAAGACATTGTTAAAATAGTCCATCAGTGGTTCAACCATAATTTTATGAAGCTACCCTAGCAAATACCTTGCAACCAACCAGAGCAATCTAACAACACCTGAGCAACTGTCACACAGAATACATTTTATCTGTAATAACCTTTCAGCAGACTAACACACATTTAATACCAACATACCACTTAATTTTCAAATGTCTTTTTTTATCAGAACAGAATGACAGCAGATTAGGCAATGCAATTGAAGTTATATAAATTATACAAAAGCTGAAATAAATTATACATCACTGAAGCCTAAAGCATATTTCCTCTCATCCTCAGCATGTGGCGGCCAGCTCAGGCAGTGGAGCGGCGGATCTGGAGAAACTGTGCAGCATTCTGGAGGCCATTCCTCTCATCCAGTACATCTGCCTGGACGTGGCCAATGGCTACTCTGAACACTTTGTGGAGTTTGTAAAAAGAGTTCGGGAAAGGTTTCCCAAGCACACCATCATGGTGAGATTTTTTTGCCCAAACCACTGAAGTGGGGTGGTGTTCTGAAATGAGGAGGAGGCAAAGTTTGTAAATGTTTTACATTTACTCCAAAATCAGCTATTCTTTTCAACAGTTAAAGGGATAGTTTACCCACCCCCCCCCCCCCAAAAAAAAAAAGAAAAAAGAAAAAAATTGATGTTTATCTGCTTACCCCCAGGGCATCCAAGATGTAGGTGACTTTGTTTCTTCAGTAGAACACAAATGAAGATTTTTAACTCAAACCGTTGCAGTCTGTTAGTCATATAATGGCAGTGGATGGGCACCAAACCTTTGAAAGTAAAAAAAAAAAACATGCACAGACAAATCCAAATTACACCCTGCTGCTCGTGACGATACATTGATGTCCTAAGACACGAAACGATCGGTTTTTGTAAGAAACTGAACAGTATTTATATAATGTCCAACTCAGCGCAGCATCCGGCTCGTTACATGTGTATGCGCACTGGCGTAGTATGCGCAAACGGCGGAAGGGGAAATTGGTGAAAAGTATATCAAAGGTGAAAAATGATATAAATACTGTTCTATTTTTTCACAAAAACCGATCGTTTCGTGTCTTAGGACATCAATGTATCGTCACGAGCCGCAGGGTGTAATTTGGATTTGTCTGTGCATGGTTTTTTTTTACTTTCAAAGGTTTGGTGCCCATCCACTGCCATTAAATGTCTAACAGACTGCAACGGTTTGAGTTAAAAATCTTTGTTTGTGTTCTACTGAAGAAACAAAGTCACCTACATCTTGGATGCCATGGGGGTAAGCAGATAAACATCAAATTTTCATTTTTGGGTGAACTATCCCTTTAACTTTCAATTATTTTTGAATTTTGTGGATCATCAGTCATCAAAGCTCTGTAAATATTGGTAACCAACATTGAGATTTACTTTAAATTTCACCAAGCTTACTCACTAAAAACTCGGATCATGTTTTCATGCCATTTTAAGTCTTACTTTGATGTAACAAAATAGTTATATCTAAGTGTGTGAGTTGTTTACATACTTTTTACAATTAGTTAACACCATTATCTTTTTCATTCAGACTCATTCAGAAGAGCCGAACATAACTAGTCATGTCCAATCATATCGTGATGTAGGCATTACCTCCTCTCACATTACATTCCCCTATTCATTCTCAATTACCTCCCACCAAACTCACAGCACACTTTAGGTGATCTGTTAACCCTGCTGAAAAAAACAGCTGGTCTTAGCTGGTTTAAGCCGGAAGTAGCTGGTTTTAGCTAGTCTCCCAGCCTGACCAGCCAGGCCAGGCTGAGAAAGTGGCCAAAACCCCTCTAAAACCAGCCTGGTTGACCAGCTAAAACCAGCCAACCAGCTAGGCTGATTTTACCTGTTTTTTTCAGCAGGTAAAACCTACGTGATCTCATGACGAAACAGCATGCGGGAACTATTTAGCAAGACACATATACGTACCATTAAGTACATTATCACTGCACTTTCCAACAGAAATTAACACTAGACCCTGCTGAAAAAACAGCTAAAACCAGCCTAGGCTGGTTGGCTGGTTTTAGCTGGTCATAGCTGGTCAGCAGTTCTCACAGGTACATTTTCATCATGAGATCAGGTTGGTTAAAACTCAATGGTCTCAGTTGAGGTGAGAGAGACCCCTGATAGCACACGTACATCTAGGAGACGTCTATTTGACGTCTGCATTTACATCTGCAAGATGTAGTTTGTTGATCTGCAATACATCTATTGGATGTTCCCTATCAGATGTCAAATAGACGTCTATTAGATGTCTTTAAGATGTTTATGAATTAGAATGTATGTAAAACTGACATCCTACAGATGTCTGCCAGACGTTTGTACACAGCAGATGCTTTTCAAGATCAAGAGATTTTTAACAGACATCTTACAGACGTGTGCAATCTGGGACGCGGACACCTGCAGTAACTTTATCCACTGGTGTCACTCTTGGACAGTTTTACGTTAGAAAAACAAGTGATTTATACAGTTTTTAATGTTATATTTTGTAATATTTGTGCTGTTTTATTTTTGTAATTTTTTTCTTATCCAATATTTTGAGGAGATACGACCTCCCTGTTGAAAAAGGTAGGTTTTGATGCTGGGACCAGCATAAACCAGCTAAGGACCAGTATAAACCAGCAAATCACCAGCACAAACCAGCTAAAACCAGCATCCCAGCATCAAAATCTATCTAACCAGCATATGCTGTTTTTTTCAACAGGGCTACCTTTGCCTCCTTAGAGGAAACACCCCTGACCCAAACATAACGAACGTTATCATTACGCGTAACAAATGCCATATCATATAATAATATATAATAATATAATATAATAATTATTTAGTGTGTTTGTTGATCTACAAATGCCATGTAACATATAATCTTGATCATTTAGGCAGGAAATGTGGTGACAGGGGAGATGGTGGAGGAACTCATTCTGTCTGGAGCTGATATCATTAAAGTGGGCATTGGGCCAGGTATCAGATTAGATTTCCCAACACTGTAATGCATATTCATAGTAGACAATTGTCTTTTAAATTGAATTACTTATTGCTTAATCTGGAGCACCATGATGATGTTTGAAAACACTGTGATCTTCAGGTTCTGTGTGCACCACACGCATTAAGACCGGTGTGGGATATCCTCAGCTGAGTGCTGTTATCGAGTGTGCCGACTCGGCCCATGGACTGAAGGGACACATCATCTCTGTGAGGCTCTTTAAACGGCTATCACTGTTAGCAGGTTTGCATGCTGTAATGTAATGCATAGACTGAGAGGTGGAAACTAACAAACAAATGTCATCGCATTACCACAAGAGGGCAGCATCCTCAATTCAATGCCAGTATTTCCCTATACCTTTTCAGTTTTATGTGCTCCATCAGAAAGACTCAAAGGCTTCATGAAACACCAAAGCAGACATATTTCTTTCAGTTCATGAATATGTTTTTGCAGTGATAACGTATTTTATAGGCCAGCCTGGAAGTTAGCATCACCTTGGTTCCTGACACAAACCCAAAAGGATTTTTCCATCTTTTTGAATTTTTGTGGAAAATATGCTCTGTGACCAACAAAAGTTTATGATTCTTACATGTTCTGTTCATCATGATAATCTTCACAAATGAACACAACGTTTTTATTTTGAAGCCTAAATACAGTCTCTATATGTGACCCTGGACCACAAAACCAGTCTTAAGTCGCTGGGGTATATTTGTAGCAATAGCCAAAAATACATTGCATGGGTCAAAATTTTTGATTTTTCTTTTATGCCAAAAATCATTAAGAAATTAAGTAACGTTCATGTTCCATGAAGATTTTTTGTAAAATTCCTACTGTAAACATATCAAAATGTAATTTTTGATTTGTAATATGCATTGTTAAGAACCTAATTTGGACAACTTTAAAGGTGATTTTCTCAGTCTTTTTGATTTTTTTGCATCCTCAGATTTCTGATTTCAAATAGATGTATCTCAGCCAAATATTGTCCTATCCTAACAAACCATACATCAATAGAAAGCTTATTTATTGATTCATATGATGTATAAATCTCAGTTTTGTCAAATTTAACCTTATGACTGGTTTTGTGGTCCAGGGTCACATATAGAAGTACAAAACTAACCACCAGGAAGCATCCGACAACTCTTTCAGAAAAAAAAGAGTACATAAACACAAGGCTGTGAAAGCCAACTAGCGAGTAGATGAGTTTTCCTGTTCTGTGTGATAACGTTTAATGTCCCAGACAACCTTTGTAGTCCCATTTAGTTTGTTAGCAACTGCCCTTTTTTGTAAAAAAAACAAAAACAAAAAAAAAACAATGTACTTAATGTTTTAGATATACAAATATACAGAGGTGTAAAATACTTGAGTAATTTTACTTGATTACTGTACTTAAGTATTATTTTTGGGGATTTGTACTTTAATCAAGTACAATTTAAACTGACTACTTGTACTTTTACTTGATTACATTTCTGAAGAAAAAACAGTACTTTTTACTCCTTACAATTTTATTTTATCTTAAAAAGTACATTACATTTTTATTTCATCTTATGCACATTAAATATGGTAAACAGAAGAGAATTAATCAAATTAGGTGCAAATAATTATCAATATTTGCTGAGAAAAAAACTCTAAGTGCCCCAAATAATTGATCAAATTATCCTTTTAGACAGTGACGTTTAATAGACACCACAAAAAGTGGCCTTTCAAAGTGTTAATGTTGTTTGTTTAATTCTATGACTCTTCTCATTAATTTAACACATTGTATTCTGTCTGGGATATGTTTTATGTCTCTGCATCAAATCTTGCTCTTCAAAGGGATAATTCACCCAAAAATGAAAATTCTCTCATCATTATCTGAAACCTCTGTCATGCCAGATGTTCATGACTTTCTTTCTTCAGATGAACACAAGCAAAGATTTTTAGTAAATATAATGCAAGGGGACAGGAACACTTCAGAAACCACACAAAGTGAACTTGACGGTCAAGTTTAAAATATTAGTCTTTGTATTTTTCTTACATATCTTACATCAGTTCACTTAAGGAGACCCTGATTCATTACCAGTGGTTGCCTGAGTTACTGTCATATTCATTTGTGTATAGTTTTTGAAGTGTCATTTTTAGATGTCTCATACACTTGCATTACATGGAAAGTAGGTTTTTTTTTTTTTTTTTTTGAAAACTCTTAGTTTGTGTTCATCTGATAAATGAAAGTCATATGGGATGGCATGAGAGTGGAAAGGATGGAGTTTCCCTTTAATACCTTTCCCTGTTTTGTTTTTTTAGGTGTTCTGTGCTTCATTTTTATTGTTGTTGTGGCACTAGATATATGTGTTTGACCTCTGCCATTGCATTTTTGCATCTTTCTCTCCCTTTAATCATACTTCTGTATGTCTGTCAGTACTTTTACTTTTTTAATACTTGAGTACAATTTTAAGTTGTACTTTTTTACTTTTACTCAAGTATGTTTTTGGCCAGATACTTGTACTTTTAATTGAGTAAAATTTTCACTGAGTATCTGTACTTTCACTTGAGTAAAATTTTTGAGTACTTTTTACACCTCTGCAAATATATACATTTCCGCTTTTTTGTCCAAACTTATTCACATATTCTTATTCTGTGACAATATATTCAGATGTTTCTTTTGCAAGCTGTGTACATTTTGGACTTTTTTTTTTAAACAAACAGAATTCTATCTACAGAAGTCTATGGAGCACAAAAACTTTGAAGCTCGTTATGTCAAAACTGCTTAGAATGCAGACAGAACCTCATAATTCCAAGGCAACGATATATTGGAATGATGGAACCGGAAGTGCTAAAATACTAAATTGTCTCTGGGTTTTGGCCTGCAAACATACGTCATCCTTTGTTTGATTTAAAAACAAAACACTTTACAAGTAGTGTGTTTCTTTGATGAGACACCTGAGTTTGTTTGTCGTTCATAAGTGTAACATTAACAGTTCTGGTAGCAAACTTGGAGAAACCTTCTGGAGAAAAATGTAACACTGAATTATTTATAACTAAAAACTAATTAATTTGTCTTTAATACATTTAACAACGTTTTTTTTTATGCATTCACATTTTTATCAGCTCATGCATTTTCTGGGATTTGAAGTCATGACCTACAAGTATACATCGCTACCACCATACTTTACTATTTGAGCTATAGAAATGCTTTGCAACTGTGCTGTATTTTATATGTCTATGTAACTATAGGAGTTTGTAGTAAAGCTAATTTTTGTTTTCTAGGATGGAGGTTGCAGTTGCCCTGGGGATGTTGCCAAAGCTTTTGGTGAATTCGTTTTTTCCCCAACATCTCTTTTTGTACCATTATTTAAAAATTGTTATTATATGTACTGTTGTTCAACTAGGTATAAAGAATGTAAGGGTTAGTTCACCCAAAAATGAAAATGAGCCCATTATTTGCTCACCCTCAATGTACCCTAGGTGTATATGACTTTCTTCTTTCAGACGAATGCAATCAGAGTTATATAAAAAATTGTTCTGACTCATTCAAGCTTTATAATGCAGAAGGCAGGTGTTTCTCTTTATCAGTCCAAAACAAGTCCAATAAAGCACATCCATCCATAATAAAAAAAGTACCTCACATGGAGGCCTCCTGCAGCGAATCGATGCGTTTTTGTACAAAAAATTTTCACATTTAAAACTTAATAATCAGGTGGGCGGATGAAGTAGGACGTTGGTGTTGCGTATGCGTTTGTGAGTCTCATAAAAAAACAACGTGTTTACAGGAGCAAAGGAAGCAAAGTTTTCTGACTTTAGCAAAGTTTGGCTTATATCGAAATCCTCCACCATTTTTCTTTACTAATCCTCATATTGTACTACTAATTTATGACTGTTGTTTTGTTTTGTTTTGTTCCCTTCACGGCACGTCCTCCTTCGTCACTTCTGAGCGGCGCATACGCATGCTTCTGTGTACAGCTGTTAGCGCAAGCTAGAGAAAAGTGATTATTACATTTGAAATATGGATATTTTTCTTACAAAAATGCATCGATTTGCTAGAGGAGGCCTTTATTCACCTGTGCTGTGTGATGCACTTTTTTATTATGGATGGATGGACTTTATTGGACTTGTTTTGGGGCCTCATTTATAAAGACTTGCGTAGAAACCATCCTTGATTTTATCTAAGAACTTTTCTGATTTGATCGTAAGAGCGATTCAGAGAAAACAAACGTACGCACGAAATCCATGTGTACGCCAGTCATTCGGTTATAAATCACAAATGATCGTGGAATTGTGTGCAGCTGAATGTTCCGCCGTCGAAACGCCCCTGCTTAATTAATTAACATATAAAATGAGCTCATTCCTAAAGCAAAAACTCTGTGACAATGGCAAGTAAAAAGAAGCGCAAGAAATCAAATTATAGTGAGGCTGAACTATCTGCAATACCAGGCATTACCACAAGGAAACGGTCGTACGTCAAGCTGGAATCTGACGTGGAGATAAGTACTTTTCCACGTCAAAGACGGTTTTTATAAATCTGTACTTTGACGAGGATTTGATCGTACGAACACTCTAAGATCAAATCAGTGCGTAAGAAAGTTTTATAAATGAGGCCCTTGGACTGATAAAGAGAAACACCCACCCATTGCATTATAAAGCTTGAAAGAGCCAGAACAATTTTTAACACAACTCTGATTGTATTTGTCTGAAACAAGGAAGTCACAGGATGCCTTGAGGGTGAGTAAATAATGGGCTAATTTTCATTTTTGGGTAAACTAACCCTTGTATCTAATAATGAATTTTCAGGTGCTGGGGCAGATTTTGTCATGCTGGGAGGAATGTTAGCGGGACATGATCAGTGTGCTGGTGAAGTCATTGAGAAAGACGGCAAAAAGTTCAAGATGTTTTACGGGATGAGTTCAGACACCGCCATGAAGAAGTACGTAGGAGGCGTAGCAGAGTACAGGTGAGGATGTTTTCATACATTTATAGGACATATTTATAGCTATTCAATTTGCATTTGCAACAAAAATAACTGTGATATTGCAGGGCATCAGAGGGCAGGACGGTTCAGGTTCCCTACAAAGGTGATGTGGAAAACACCATCAGGGACATCTTGGGCGGCCTGCGGTCCACCTGCACATATGTAGGAGCTGCCAAACTCAAAGAACTGAGCCGCAGAACGACCTTCATCAGAGTCACACAGCAGTCTAGCCACATGTTCTCCTAGTCATGCACGCTAAAAACACACACACACACACACACACACACACACACACACACACACACACACACACACACACACACACACACACACACACACACACACACACACACACACACACACACACACACACACACACACACACACACTCACAAATACAGATTCACCATTTAAGAAATAGCTTAAAATGATAACTCACAGAATGATGACAGAATTTGGATGCACTGTCCCTTTCAATGGCAGTCCAGAGATGTATCTATGAAAAGGAAAGATGTTCATAAACATATTTCCCTCTGTCTTCCGGTTTTCTGTGCTTTTTAGATGAATGAATCTACAGTATCTGATTCATTATGTAACTCACTCAAAACACTATTGCACTCATACAGACAGACCCATAGATACTGTTTTGCTCAGGAACCTTGCTGAAAACCAATTATGTTGCAGCATGGCTCAGTTTTGTTCAAGTTCTCTAAAGTATGCAATGGGTCTGCATCTGTACGGGACAGAGGGTGAATAAGGAAACGTCAAATAAGCCTCTTGACAGGACAATGCTGGGGCGAATTTATTCATTCTTTGTAACTATGCAACCCATTCTCTCCCCAGAGTGTAACAATGAGCATGACGGTTTGAGAGTTTGAGAGAAAGAAATGCATGTTAGTGGAAATTTTACACACCAGCAGAGAAAATTCTCTGCCACATTAAGAGCTAGTCCCCGTGTGGTGTAAGTTTGAGTTGATTTGAGCAGCGAGTGGTGCATTGTGTACTGTCGTCAACTATTTCTGCTGGCCTGCTTCCTTTGTGATTGTACAGAGGGTGTGGTGGGATGTCATATCAGACCAGAGGAATGTGAAAACTGCTGCACCTCATTTCTTCAACATGCCTTGTGCTGTTTAGATGAGGTAGAAAATACTTCATTAAATGTATTATGAGTAAAACATTAAATGTGGAGGAATAAACATCTGAACAAGAAATGTGGTTGTTTTATGCCTTGTATAACTTAATATATTTTATTTCAATTTTGTGATCACGTTATTTTGCACTGAAGACTGGATGACTGTATATTATGCTAAGGAAAAATTGTCCATTACAACATACAAAACAATCTGCCTATCCACCTTTTTCCTGAACGCGGAAGTCTAGCCTGACTGGAAAGATGCTTTTCATTTCCAGTCTCCGGTATTTCTAGTCAAATTAATGTCTTAAACCTATGAAGATGGTTTTAAAACATGTTTTTGCAGTGACTCACCTGTCATAGTTTAATGAGTGGGAAGATAGCATAAAGCAACGTAAGTTTAACTGCATTGAAAACAGATGAGCGTACATATACAGCACTATCAGGATGAAGTTCACAGGATTTTGTCCACAAAATGATATAAGCACACATTATTTTATTATTTTATTTTATTTGTTTTCTTTTGTCATTGTTTAAGCAAACCATCCAGCATCGGACACAGACTGATTTGGAAAAGTTTCAGTTTAATTAATAGTCTATTATTTTTTCCACTCCGTTTTAACATGGATTTCTATGGGGACCTGAACACAAAAGCATCTAAACGGAAATTAGAATCTATGGCGGCGCTCATCGCTTACTCAGGAAAAATGTGGATACACTACAGTAATAGAAACACTGGAGTCTTCTCAGATAATTTTTTTTACTGTGGTAGATAACTGGAAAGATGGTGCCACTTGAGTTTGTATAAAATGAGAGAGACGCCCTTGGTTCCATACAGTAAGTATTTTTATCATTCGTTTTTCAGATTTAAAAAGATTTTGTAAAAGAGTTATAAAACATGAACCAATCAGCCACAAGGTCAATCACAACATTACAAACTTTGATTGCTAGCAAAAAAGTACTTGAAAACCAGATAAAAAGGCAACGGTACAAGACTGAGTATGGTATTAATGAGGGAAACAAACTATAATCACATGAAGCATTGCAAATGCATTTAAAATAAAAACAATCAATAAATATAACTATTGATTTATAGGGTTATTTCACCCAAAAATGAACATTCTGTCATTAATTACTCACCTTCATTTGGTTCCAAACCTGTGAGACCTTTGTTTATTTTTAAAACACAAATTAATATTTTTGATGAAATCTAAGAGCTTTCTGCCCCTCCATGGACAGCAACGCAACTGACAAGTTCAAGGCCCAGAAAGGTAGTAAGGACATCGATAGTCCATGAGACATCAGTGATTCAACCTTAAAGGGATAGTTCACCCAAAAATGAAAATTTGATGATTATCTGCTTACCCCCAGGGCATCCAAGATTTAGGTGACTTTGTTTCTTCAGCAGAACACAAACGAAGATTTTTGTATACGCAAACGTCGTAAGGGGAAATCGGTGAAAAGTCAACAGTTCCGAATGAGTTTGCACAAGCAAACGTAATCTTTTAGCTTTAAATCGGTTTGAACAATCAGGATAAGCGCAAGTAATTACCATTTTGAATAGCCGCTGTACCCACAATCTCTGTGCACTGTTTAAGCAATGAGTGTCGTATACACGCGACAGATCGCTTATACTGCGCCAGAGCGCGTTCACATGTAATGTGCCGGATGATGAGCTCATGCTCGGGACAGTTGGACGTGGCTGTGTATTAAAGGTAAAACATTATATAAATACTGTTCAGTTTCTCACAAAAACCGATTGTTTCGTGTCTTAGGACATCAATGTATCGTCACGAGCCACAGGGTGTAATTTGGATTTGTCTGTGCATGTTTTTTTTTTTACTTTTAAAGGCTTGGTGCCCATTGACTGCCATGATATGACTGACAGACTGCACCGGTTTGAATTAAAAATCTTTGTTTGTGTTCTACTGAAGAAACAAAGTCACCTACATCTTAGATGCCCTGGGGGTAACCAGATAAACATCAAATTTTCATTTTTGGGTGAACTATCCCTTTAACTTTATGAATAGTGTTAGGGGTAATGCATTAACAAGTTACGTAATCAGATTACTTTTTTCAAGTAACTAGTAATGTATTACTTTTTAACTTACAAGAAAATATCTGAGCTAGTTTTTCAAATAAATAATGCCAGTTGCTTTTTTTTTTTTTTTTTTTACCATTTATTGACTGACAAGTCTCCCATTGCCATGTTGAGAGATGTGCACTCTGTAAACAATGTAACTGTAGTTGTACACTAAATGACTAAGTAATCTCACTCACAAAAACTCACAAAACATTGATGTATTCCTCAAAATGAATAAAAACAGTGAAATACAAACTCAGAAAATGACGCAAACCCGCAATAATTAAATATGTTAAATACCACAAATCCTTTATGTATTTAATCCCATTTTATTAACCAATGTTTTTGCTGCTGACCTTCGATGATCCAATTTAACCATACTAATAAGCAAAAATTACTTTAGGTAATTTAAAATTTGTGCTTCGTTTTTTTTTATTGCTGAAGAGTGTTGAACTTTCTTCCCCTGCGTTTTTCTGTACAGACGTGAATTTACTTTTCCTTAAGGCTTACTCCAACTTTTGGTGCGAAAAGGCTTTTACATTTACCAAAAAAAAAAAAAAACTTTTTATATTAAAAACAAACAGGCAAGCCCAGCCCAGATTTGAAAAGTAACGCAAAATGAAAGTAATTATCAGTTTAGTTACTTTTTTAGAGAGTAGGCTACCGCAATATTATAATGCATTACTTTAAAAAGTAACTTTCACCAACACTATTTATGAAGCTACGAGAATCATTTTTGTGTGCAAAGAAAACAAAAATTACTTTATTCAACAATTTCTTCTCTTCCCTATTATACCACGTTATGCTGTCCCTTGATTGCAAGCACGCGTCAATGACTTACATTGAAGAGAAGAAATTGTTGAATAAAGTAATTTTTTTAGATTTTCTTCTGCACACAAAAAGTACTCGTAGCTAAATTAAATTAAAGGTTGTCTGATGATACATGGACTGTTTTATCATTGTCCTAACTATGGACTATTTTTATCAACGTTGCTGTTTACGCAGGGTCAGAAAGCGCTTGGATTTCTTCAAAAATGAGTGAAGGTCTTACATGTTTGAAACGACATGAGAGTGAGTAATTAATGACAGAGTTGTCATTTTTGTGTGAACTATCCATTTAAAGATGTTAGAAACAACACTTTATGTTTATTGTAAAATATGCATATTATGCATATAAATATTTAAGTAGTTTGAAAGCATTTACTGATTGTTTCGCATTTCTTCATGGGAGTGGACAAGAACTAAATTCATAGCTGGTGTTAATATCTTTGCAGAATCATGAGTAATTCCACTGTTGAATGCAATTATTTAGATGAAATAATGCAGGCTGGTTGATTCAACAAAAGCATATTGATTAGTGACCTCGTAGCTCATAGTAGCTCTTTCTTTAATGGTTTATAAATTGTAAAAAATGAATGGGATTTTTACTTATGCAACTCAGCTCTGTTAGAAAGTCCTATAGGCTCAATAATAATATTGTAATTTATATTTGTCAATTAAATGTGTACATTCAAACTTTATAATCAACTTACCTTTTTTTTCTCGACTAAACGATAAACATAAAGACAGACAAGCAGACTCAGCTGAATCAGCCTGGCTTATTGTATCAGTCATAACTGTTTCCCACAGTCAAGCGTGGGTTTGCCAGTGTCTGATAAGATGTCAATGTCTTCCATCTACAGTCTTTCGAATGAACGATCCAGCCAGGAACAGAAGCGAGTACTCAAGGCCGCCACCTCCGCCAACACCCACACTCCATTGACTAGGTGCGCTGGAGCCAAAGCAGCCTGTGGAATACCTCTGTGTGCGATTGTTTGCAAGAATATGTCTGTGAAATTCAGCTATTCTATCTGACATACAGCACCTTTCCATTCTCACAAATCACAAACTCCAACAAGGGTGCAGTTTGCAATTGGCACTGTAATTTTTATTAGTACGTGTATACTGCAACAATGAACTTGTACTGGTATACAGACAGTTTCTTTTTTAAACAAATTTGTTCACAACCTGAATCAAATATTGTTTTGTTGTTCAGAATAATGAAATAAGTTCTAACTAGAAAACCGGCAAGCACCATCAAAGAAAGGGACCAAAAAATCCAAGAAACAACGTGAGTGTATCCTACAAATAGACACACCACAATTAGAAAATAGAATTTCAATTCAAATTTTTTTATATTAGTTTTCTTTTTAAAAAAAGCTAGTGCAAGTACAATATTTTGCACAACTTACAGAGTATGCACGCATATGGAAATAAAATGAACCAAAAGAAAAAAAAAAAATCGCCTTTCACGATGATTTCCTACCTAGGGCTTTATATTTTGTTTTGAATATCTAGTTTCCTTTACTAAATAAGGTGCAAAACACTACTTCCTCTCCCAACAACCATCTCTTGCTACTGGCCAGACTCCTCCAATGCAAATTCAAGAAAATAAACCCTCAGGACTGGATGCGACATTCAGTTTTTCTTTAACAGTCTCGCTCGACATTTCCACGTGGTGTCTTACTATAGGTCCAGTAAATCCACAGCGCTGAAGCTATGGAGAAAACAGCGACACTGACAATATCTGACAAAATATTGTTTTCAGGGTCCAATCCAGAGGTTTTATGATCGTGGATCTCTCTGCCCAATGGCAAGCGAAAAAAGAAACTAGAAAAAGCTTCCATTTCTCTTCCAATGGAAGACTTCAAATCTCTTTATGACAAGACCTGCAACGTCTCTAGTCCAGCAAGCCCGGGATATTACTGCTATATCTGTACCCACTCCTTCCTGAGGAATGACCAATGGCTTCCTGTGTATCACAAAACACATCTTAACATTTTAATCTCAAAAGGGAAAACAAACCAAAAAAAAAAAAGGGTGGCTGGACATGCGTGCACATTTAATGATAACCAAACACCGTTCACCTGACAAAGTACATAGTGTTATTTCACCTCCGGCTAGTAGTTTGCACGCATCTGGCCTCAGCTTTAAAATCTCGGGGCGATTATTTGAAGTGCTGAGAAACTACCGTTCATTCAGAATCCAATTTACACAAAACATACTTGGAAATAACTGACATGTTAAAATTAGGCCTAAAAAGATTTTACAGAGTACAATTTTACAGAGACATCTTATTAAGCATTCATTGGCAAGAAACCCAGAATTACAAAATGACCTTTTTTTTCCTTGTAGATATGTCATCTCGAGAGTGTAGTTGTACAAATTCCGAGGGATAAATACACACGTTACGAGGCTGTCGATTGCTATGCGTGAAGGTGACATCGGGGATGTGAAAACAGCATCTGTACATGAGTCGGTTCAGGCCTGTGATGGTCAATACGTCCCTGGCGTTTAGTTCTCAGTGGTTAACCAGGGTTGAGTGTCCAGTTCAACCCAACGGCGACAAATACTCCTCAGGATGGTTGCACGAGTCTGTTTCCTGCGCCCCGGCCAGATGAGGGTGACGGAACTCAGGACGTACCTCTCTCTGAGAAAGCGTTTGTCAGTTTACCGGCTCACCAAAACGGCGTGAGAGACGGGGGCCAGCCTCCTTTTTTAAGGAGTGTGCACTGTTTTCACTATCCAGCGCTGATATAGCTGAATGCTCATATATTAATTATAGAATCAACAATAAGACTAGGTACAATACCCATATCAAGCAGCCCACACATCAGTTAGTTAGGGTGAAACAAAACCATTAAGGTGGGCCTGTAGAAGATTCTCAGCCTGAGGTTATTAATCCAGCGGTTTGGACAATTGACAAGATGTCAAACAACAGTCAAGTTGAACAGAGAAATCCTGACTGGTTTTACAAGTGATTTGAAAGAAAAGCAAACTCAAAATAATAGTTTGTTGTTTCTTTTTCAATGAGAGCCACAATGAAAGAAAAGAAAATCTTTTGATTTATTTTTCAAACTGCTGAAACTTCGCAATCCAACATTCGTCTTTTTTTGTCATTTGTTGTGCCAGAGAAATGAAAGTAAAAACAAGGAAATTGTCAGCGGTGCTCCTCTTGCGAGAGAGAGAGCTGTCACAGAGCCGCTCGAAAACTCTTAAAAACATTCATTAAAACACTTTCTCTCGTCTCCTGCCATGATAAAAGAGTGCTACAGAGGAGACCGAAGCAAAAGTACAAAGTCCAAAGTACATGAAGCAAGGTCAAATATAGAACAAACATGAAAATAAAACAAATAAAACAAATAAAACCGAAAGACGGCGTTCGAGCACACATCAGTACAACAAAAAAGTAAAGTCATCTCAGGTTCATAGAGGACCATTCCAACTTTATTTCAACTCTCTGTCCTCGTCGTCTCAACCCGTTGGACCCAGGAACGGGCCGAGACGGAGGGAATTCGTATTGGAGGGGAGAAACTGCGGTGACACCAACCTCTCACCCTATCTTCCTCGGGATTAGAAAGTGCTGAAACAGTATTATCAAGTCTATCTATTCTATAAATGACAAAAATGTGCATTTCGTTTTCGTTTGTTTCTATAAAAGTGGTCCCCACTTTGATGAGGTCGATGAATCATTTCTCAGTCTTTTTTTTCAGTATCTTGCATGTGTGAGGATCTGGGCTTGTGACGTCAGAGGGACAACAGACAGCTTGTGATGCGGACAAACAGATCGATACAGACGGTTACACAGAGACGGACAGAGTGTGTTAGGAAGGCCTCATATGGTGTAGAGACATTGTGGGAAACCAAAGCACAGGGCCAATGAAATGACTGCTTCTGGTTACAGCAGTTTAACACACACACACACACACACATACATACATACATATATATTATATATATATATATATATATATATATATATATCTTTACATGTACACAAACCTTTCAAAGGTCACACAACCTCCTCAACACACTCATTCACACCTATTTCTCATCCCTGAGTAAGCCCAAGGAAAGATTTTGACCTTTAACAGAAAAGCAAATGATGTTGTCATAACGTCTGAGACAGCAAACTCACCCCTCTGCCAAAGAGAATGAAACACACTAAGGGAAATAAACAAAAAGTGCAAAAAATGATAGATCAGGGGTTCACTACAAAGTGAAAACAATGTTTTACTCACAAATAGCTAAATAAAATCATAAAACCCACAGGCTACAACAATTTAAAGTTTGTATCAGCGATTTCTAGCCTGAAACATAAAGTGTCAAATTCAGCTGACCTTTCATCACGATCCGCTCGCTGCCTGCCCCATAAATTGTCTGTGAAAAAACCGCGTCTCTCTGGTCAGCCTAGGGTCCGAGATATGCCAAAAAAACAATCGGCACTACCAACCTTTCCAAAGATAAACAAACAGTGTTCCAACCAATCAGTGTCAGGGGTTTGGTGTTGTGGACTTTCGCTCCGCCTCCCTCACATCCCTGCACCAGTAGGAAAGTCCACAACACCAAACCCCTGACGCTGATTGGTTGGAACACTGTTTGATTATCTGTGGAAAGGTTGGTAGTGCCGTTTGTTTTTTTGGCATATCTCGGACCCTAGGCTGACCAGAGAGACGCGTTTTTTTCACAGACAATTTATGGGGCAGGCAGCGAGCGGATCGTGATGAAAGGTCAGCTGAAATTGACACTTTATGTTTTAGGCTAGAAATCGCTGATACAACCTTTAAGGGAGAACCTATGAAAGGAAACCACAGAAACAGAAAACAGTGCTACATACAGATGGCACAAACTGTTACGCGTGTAACATGAACAGAAGAAGAGTTTAGAACGTCATCAGTGGGGTTTAAGTTTTAAAAGCTAAAAATAGGTGTCAAAACAGCGGCCGTTCTCTTATTTTTCTCGTCTCTCTGCAGTGGAGGTCATAAGAGACTATCATTATCAGCACAATGAACCGCCAGCTGTACCATGTGCATCTCTTATTCTCTTTGTTTGTGATGACCATCAAATGCGATGGCACAGAACATCTGTGATGTTTCATTCATTCAGGTCATCGCACGTCAAGCATGTTTAATTCATCTGCAGTTGGACTTATTCCTCAACATTTGAAAAACAATCAGTGACATAGATGCTCAGATTAAAGTTGCAACATTTGCTTGTCTCCTAGTTCATAACTAGTGACACTTTAAGTCAAATTGAATTAAAATTGACCCATTTTACTTCCTCAATGCTCAATTCCAGGTTTTATTGTGAGTGATTAATTGTATAGAATGCAAATAAACGTTACTTGTTTGCTGACATCACTTTAACCAGATGTGACAGTTGTTGCATCGACCAGCTGTCTAACACTGGATACAACAAGCGACCGTTGCAAATCATTTTGAACTTTGTGTCAGTACCAAATTTTGTGGGTCTGGCTTCCGGTCTCATCCGCTTCCAGCTATTTTTTGCTGTACAAAACAGCTTGCTTTGCTGCTTGATTTTGCAAATTGGTGTGTCTTACCATATTATTTTAATGTATTATCTTTATTATAAACACAATGGTTTGTACTGCAAATCGTTATTCTTTATAGCAGCTATTGAATCAGAAGTCTCTTCATAGGCTTACTTCCACGTTGAAGAATAAGGTGGATAGTATTTTGTCTTGCCGTGCTGCGCCGCTCTTGTCCAGTGTAGACATAGTGTTAGGCTAGAAAGGGAATGGGATGAATATTGACCAATTATGTCTTCAGATATTATTTAAGCAGTCAGACTGCATTCTGGTTCGACAAGCCCACTTTTCTTGATTGGATATCCCCAAATACATCACATTATGGAAGTAAAATGTGACCCAGGACCACAAAACCAGTCATAAGGGTTCATTTTTTAAAATTGAGATTCATACAATATCTGAAAGCTAAATAAATAAGCCATTTATGTATGGTTTGTTAAGATAGGACAATATTTGGTTGAGATACAATTGAGAGAATCTGAGGGTGCAAAAAATTTTAAATATTGAGAAAATCGCCTTTAAAGTTGTTCAAATGAAGTTCTTAGCCTTGCATATAACTAATAAAAAAATTAAGTTTTGATATATTTACGGTTGGAAATTTAAAACCTAATATCCTAATGATATTTGGCATAAAAGAAAAAATGATAATTTTGACTCACACAATGTATTTTTGGCTATTGCTTAACCACTTAAGTGTTTTTTTATGGTCCAGGGTCACAAATGGGCTGAAATATCAATTTACATTGACTTTAATAGATATCCTAGGTGAGTGTTACCATAAAAGTAAATAAGCCAACAGTTCCACCTGACTTCTCCCATTAAAACCCAAAGAACTACTGTAATTTCAACAAGCTAGGCAATATGAAACTCCTTTACAAATACTGTCGAGGTTCTATGGCTATGAATGCGAGATAGACTGATATATAGAGAGAAACTACAGCGAGTGCTGGGTGAGAAAGCGGTCGCACGTACATGCCAGGCAACAGAAGGTAGCTAACGGTTGCGGTTGGGTAAACATACTCTGAGAGAGGCGTACTGGTTCTGTATGGGCACCTGAAGAGCATCTGGAGGTCACTATTGATTATGGGTTAAGACGGCTAGGAGGGGACAGACTCTGTCACTGCATATTAATTTACAATTCTCCCTGAAGTTACTGAGAGCTGGCTGTGCAAACCGCAAATCAACCTAAAGAGGATAAAAAAAACTGCTTGCTGAGGTCGAACAGAAGGTCTGGTGTTGATGTCCGGTTCTCTGTAGTATTTTTTTTTTTTGGTTCAGCACTAGAGACTAAGGGTTATTGCTACGTGCCGTTGTTCGGAATGCTTCTCGTGTGTACGTGGAACCGCACTGTGCAACCAGAAGGAGGCAGACTGTAAAAGGATCGAAGCAATGAGCGACATAGAAAACACTGATCATTACATGAAGAGAAGGACAACAGCGAAAGATCAGAGTAACAACACAAATGCGAGACTGACAGTTGTGTTGTTGGGGTGGTTCAATGGACAAACAATATCACATTTCTACCTTTTGGCCCAAAATAAATGTTGAACACAACGAAAATATCAAGTTTGATTGGTTAAAGCAGATACATCCCACATACAGTCCAAGTAAGAGTCAAACACGCACACTTTGAGGGGGACAGAGACGTCATGTCAAATGGAAAAAAAGAAAAAAATGCACGGTTGTGGTGTTGATCTGAGAAACCCTGTTTTATTATAAAAAAATAAAGCATTTTCAAATTGTATATGGGGTGCACTCACCCGCTCACCCTCCACCACTCATTAAATCCATCCATGCATCGTTTATTTCTTTACTACTACCCATCTTCCTGCCAGATCTTCACCTACCCAAGCTAACTTGAGTATGGCCACTCAAAGGACTCAACAAGTATGCAGGCTACAGGCTATGACTTCATCCACCCCTATGAAGCGAACACCTCGACACAGCACCGTTCACAATCCTACTTTAATGTGTTTCCTGATTTTCCTAATGAAAATGAACCCAACAGACCTGCGAACCAAGCAAACTCGTCAAGAAACTGCTACATTTCAGTAAAAAATCGTGTTTTCGGCCCTGTCCTGTGCTGGCAGAAAACAAAATAAATCATGTTACTATCTCTCCAGATGTGCAAATTGCAATATTCTTTTAAGTAGAACTTAAATATCTATTTATAACATGTGTGGTATGTACACACACACATACACTTGCACACACACGAACACACGCTCACGCACGCTCACACAAATATACTACAGATCACTGAAATTACTACATGACTGCTTTCACATACGTTCGATGAGTCAGTGTCTTGGGGGACGGGACTAAAAACGTGCTCATGTAGTCTTGCGCTCTCATACAGTAAGATAGATATAGCATATGCAGTTCTATACATGTTAATGTACAAAAAATACATGACATAATTCAACATGATTGAAAATCACCGTAACCATGTACGTGTTTATGTGTGTTTGAGCCCGTGCCTAACCGCACACAGACTCGCATGCGTGCACGACCACATACATTGCTAACAAACAGGTTCGATCCTCTGAAGATTTCTGTAGCCAGAGTTTCTCACTTACACTTTGTCTCTCATATCGCTCGTAAATATATAAACAGTCTCTGTACTTATTTTTCCACCTGCATTCACACTTTCATACCACTCTTTTTGCTTTAAATGACTTAAATGGCAGTTGTTTCACGGGCCACGGCATCTTGTGCCCGTCTTTACTCAAGCTGTCAGATTCCTTGAGAAGGCTAAGCCAATCATACATAATGACAAAAGTGCTTCCTTTAAAGCAGTCCTCTTGGGGACAAAATCTCATTGTTTTCTCTTTCATCACCTGTTACATTCATCCCTTCACAGTGACCCTTGTGAGCAATCATCATCTCACAGAGTGCCACACGACATCCAATTCATGATACAGCATACAGTACTGTGTTCATGTTGAAAGATCAACAGAAAATAGTAGTAGCAATAATAATAATAATGATAGTAATAATTCATATAATAATCATTTGACTCATTTGATTGAAACTACTGACAGGTGTGTTAAGTAAGTGCTTCAGGACAACACTCATCTCATCCTTCTCAGACAACGTTCGCTCTCTTTCTTTCAAAAAATCTACTTTCTCTTGTTAGAACAAAAACAGGTGAGACAGCACTAAAAACAAGGGACTGGTCGATTTCCTCACCCATTGTGTTTGTATGCATGAAGATACATCCATGCATATATATATATATATATATATATATATATATATATATATATATATATATATATACACACACACATATATATATATATATATATATATATATATATATATATATACACACACACACACACACACACACACACACACACACACATAGACAAGAACCCATCCTGTGTCTACATAAAAAAAAAATTACCCCTGATTGCAAGGTTTACACATTCATCAAAAAAAGAAAAGAAAAACAAAACAAAAAACAAAAAACTACCCATCATGTATGATAGGAGGGTTTGAAAAGTGAGACGGAAACTTAAAACATGCAAAACTACAAAAATAGTCAAATAAAAAGTTAGACAGTTGGATATATAAAAATAGACTCGTCCATCTTCCCTGTTTTAAATGATAGTTTCGTCTTTCTGAGGAGCAACTGGCACCGCTCAATGACATCATCATCTCTCTTGGCCTGTACCATAGTATTTGGAAACCTCTTCTTGCATTTCTATAAATGTTATTATAATCTATGCTAGTCTAACTGCGCTGACGACACTGCTCTACATTGTTAGCATTGATTTGGATAGTCTTTTTTAGTCACAGTTAAACAAGATGGCTGACATCATGTGAACTCCTGCAACCAGTGGAGGAGTGATTTCCGTTCTGCCACCATTAGCAATGTTATTCACACCAGTTGTTCATCTTCCCTTACTAACATTTCAGGTTCACTCAGCAGGTGAATGTTTTAATTGCCACTTGGTGTAGTTAAACCAGGTTTGTCTGTGCTAAAAAAAAGTAGAGGATGTTGTAGGTGAGAGAACGGAGAGATGTCTTAGCCTTGTTAGCTTGTTAGCCTTCAGGATGTCATGCAGTGCTCGGGTATCTCACGACCTTCCCACCTTGCACTACATCCACCCTGAATTTGACTGATAGAATGAATTGCACCAATTGCCTGTGTAATATTGAATGCATCTATTACAATGTTAGAAGTGATAATGTACATACTGAGTAAATTTAGCCTTTAGGTAAAGTAATCTGGATAGAAAATTAAATCAGAACAGAGAAAAAGAACCTAAAACATTCTGAGGGCAAATTTTTTGTTTTTAAAACATGACAGTCCAATGCGCATTCACTTTCCAATATTTGATCTGCCTTCGATACTGATTTTAACCTCCTGAGGGATGAAGGAAGGCTTGGGGAACGTTAAAGGAGGCTCTCCTTCAGGATTTTCTACTTTGCGGCCCTCAGGGGCCGACCACCTCCTTTTGCGGCCTGTGGGTTTGCCTCCGGACTCTGATTCAGTGACCGGTGGTGCTTTGCAGATGTCTCTTTCACCAAACCTCAGTTCTCCATTCTCTCTATTGCCTTGACCGCCTCCACCTCCCTGATCTCCACACTGCCCAAGTCCGTTTTCCTGTTCTGTGTGCCGAACACCCCCTCGCACGCTGCTTGAGAGCGCTTTGGCTGATTTCAGGGGTGGCCCAAGTGTAGGCGCATCCAAGACTTGCCCCTGGCTCTTCTTGATGGAGCCGTTCCTTAGGTTCTTCAGGGTGAGGGAGATGCAGACGTCGCCTACTGAAAGCTTGGTGCATGGCAACTCGAGCAGCTGGGTTGTCCGTTCGGACAACACGAAGACCAGCCCTGGCCAAACACGAAGAAAGGATACTCTATTAGCACCTCCACGCTGACCTGCAAGAGAAAAAAGAAGGCAAAAAGAGAGGACATTAAATACATACACCAGAAGTCATGCACAAATGCCTGATGATATGAATGAATGCCTTTGCTAAATAGCATCTGTTAATCAGCGCCTCTCAAACTGACAGACTTTAGAACTGCTTTCGAGTGGGTGGCCCCATCTCAACTCCCAGACAAATGAAGCAGATTTTTCATACAGCCCACTCACAGTACAACAGAAGGAAGCAGAAATAAGGAATGACTCAATTCTGCCAGTGAATCCCACACAAACTAAACAAAGATGCCATGGGGACAGCCAGGGGAGGGATTATGGAACAGGGAGATGATTTCAGCTGCCAATTTACCCCACATCTAGTTACACTGATTGAGTGCAGGTGGAGTTCATATAGGAGGGCATTCACACCCTCACAGCTCATAAAAATATATAATGGATACCATATGGTTATTCGAAACTGATGACAAAAAATGCTTGAAAGATGTAACAAAGTAAAGAAGATCCCTGGGCATTAAAGGTGTAAAGATTTTTTTGGCCAATGAGCATAGTTAAATATGAAATTAAATTAGCCATCTTTGGATTGTATTTGCACCTTATCAAGCTACCTTTGAGGGACAAAATTTGCCAAGATATGTCCACTGTAATCCTCTTCAGGATTTAAATGACTGTAATTGATATTTTAATGTAAATGATAACCTTAAAACATGCACTGTATGTAGCCAATAATAAACATTATAAAATTCTGCAGTATATGCAGTATACAATTGGCATGAAACAACTAGTGCTGTACAAGATATTTAATTGAACATTCTACATCAAGAGTAAAACAAAAACATATTATCCCACCTGTGAGCGATGTTCTCCTACAGCAAACTGTATAATAGCAAAGTTAGCCGTATGATTGTTGTCGATGCGCTCTACAGTGCTGGAGTCAATCTTCAGCTCATTGCTGATCTCAGCACTCTGAATGAAATCCTCTGTCTTCAAGTCCTCCACCCGCTTCAACT
>NC_133377.1:4593719-4598719 GCF_049309525.1 Garra rufa
CCATCCGTTACTCGCTCATTCCTTCCCTTTGGCTCATATATCTTTTCATCTCTCTCTGCACCACCCCCAACCTCACTTCTAAGTTTTTTTTCCTTCACCATAATTTGCATCAGACAAGGGCAATCAACCATGTTAATAACCCAATTATCATAATCATTTTAATTAATGATTTAAGTAATCATGCATGGTAGATGACAATATTATCCAGATGGTATTATAACTTACACTAAAGGCAATTCTAGAGGTTTGAACAGGTCTCTTCCAGGTCCTTGAATGCTTGCGGTGAAATAAACCCTTTATGATGGGATTATATTTGAAAACTGATTTAAATGGTAATCAGTGGTTCATTCTTCCCAGTTTGATGTATGATGTACATCTCGATGTAGTCTCTACACACAAGAGCATATGATAAATGCTTCCCATGAATTGATGCACACCCAAAGACACTCTCTGCATCTGAATATGCGTAAATCCCAACTACATAGCATGCAGAATTCAGAGCATCAAATGAGGGTATGAATAAGATATGAAAACTAAGGGGTGGGGGGAGACATGAAGAGAACTAGTTGGGTGGCTCTTGTTTAACTGCTACAGGTATTAAGAATTTTTTTTTTTTTTTTTTTTTCAAAATATATTTATTTGCATTTGTTTTAAACATATAATACATTTAAATAAAAGAAAAAAAAAAAACACATACAAAAGAAGGAGAACCTTACAGAGCTTCAAAAACCACCCACCCCAAGAGAGAAAGTAAAATAAATAAACAATAATAAATAAATAAAATAAATTATTCAACAAATAAACAAACAATTCTCACTAGTTTCCATACACCAGCATTCACAGCCATCCATTTTACAGTTTAACTTTACCTTTTCTGAGTATTTAGTTATTTTTTAGGAGAGATCACATTATGTAATGGAGATAGCCAATACAAAGAGATGAATGTTGAATATTAGTCGTCCACCGCTGTCAAGTCCTCTTGGTTACAATAGCATAAAAATGGAGTCCAAATATTGTAAAAGTCTTTAAGCTTCCCTTTAACTGCATAAGTCAGTTTTTCCATGGCGAGGTTGTTAGTCATTTCTTTAATCCAAAGGATAGAGGAAGGACCTTGTAACTCCTTCCATTTTAAAGCAATAGCCCGTTTGGCCTGAAGCAAGCTAAAGTCAATTAGCTTGCGTTTATTGGTGTTCACCACAAAATTTACTGGATATATATGAAATAAACAGAGTTTGGGATCGCAAGGAACATTTTCTTCAGTCAGTTTACCAATCATAACCAGAATACTCTTCCAAAATGTTTGAATCTCAATACACTCCCACATACAATGGTAAAGGGTTCCAATATCTTGTTTACATTTTAAACAGCTGTCAGGAATATTTGGGTTAAACTTATGTAGTTTAACCGGGGTAATATATGTGCGCATGAGCCATTTATATTGCAGCAATCTGCATCTAGTATTTACACTATATGTTTGCGCAAACAAACAAGAGTCCATCCATTCATCTTTAGAAATATCTTCCTGAAGGTCATTTTTCCATGCAGTTAAATAGGACATTGAACTTTCTTTTGAACCCTCTAAAAGTGTATTATAAAAAAAAGACAGATTGCCTTTATCCCTTAAATGTTTTAAAGTATGTTCTTCTATAGTTGACAAAGAAGGCTCTAAATAGGTTTTAATTTCAGAGTGTATAAAACTTCTTATCTGTAGATATTTGAAGAAGTGCTTCTGATGAATATCGTATTTTTTCATCAATTGTTGGAACGACATCATTATACCATCCTTATATAAATCTTTTACTTGTTTTGCACCCTTGTACGTCCAATTTTTAAATCCCCCATCATTTCTCCCTGGCACAAACATTGTATTACCCCAAATTGGCGTCAGTCTTGAAAGTTTAATTGTTTCACCTAAAAAGTCATGAGCTTCATACCATACACAAATAGAGTTTCTAAGGAAAGGATTATTTGTAGATTTTTTTAGTACTTTAACTGGGGAAGAATAAAGATACATCTGTAATGGAGTTGTTATTCCATTTTTTTCTATATCTATCCATGCAGGAGGGTCTGTTTCTATGAAATAATACATAGTGGAACATAATTGAGCTGCCCAATAATAGAGTTTTATATTTGGTAGTTTAAGCCCTCCCCGCTCATACGGTAAATAGAGTAGGGACAGACGTAACCGTGGACGCTTGTTATTCCATATAAACCTTGTGAACATTTTCTTGAGTGTTACAAAGAATGTAGCTGGAAGTGGAAGAGGAATTGACTGAAAGAGATACAAGAACTTAGGTAGAATTGACATCTTTATAATATTTATACGTCCAATCATTGAGATTGGCATTGCATTCCATCTCTCGAGCGAGTCCATGACTTTTTTTAACAATGGGTCATAATTAATTGAAATAATCTCTTTTATATTTGTGACTATCTTAATTCCTAAGTATGTAAACTCTTCTTGTACACTGAAAAATTGCCTATTGTTTGTATAGTTTCTCCTTTCATCCTTGTTTAATAATAGCAAGGCACTTTTATTATTGTTAACTTTATACCCTGAAAACTCTCCGAATACTTTTAATAAAGTGTTAAGAGCTTGAATTGAAAGTTCTAGATTACTAAGAAAAACAACAATATCATCTGCAAACAGAGATAAACGGTGTTCTCTCTCACCTATTATTATGCCTTTAATTTCAGGACTACTCCGAATTGCTATTGCAAGGGGTTCTACTGCAAATAAAAACAACAAAGGGGACAGTGGGCACCCTTGACGGGTTCCTCTACTTAAATTAAAGGGCTTTGATATTTGGTTATTTGTTATTATTTCTGCTCGAGGACCATTGTAAAGTAATTTGATCCATCTAATATACCCATCACCCAACCCAAATCTCTCAAGCACCTCGAAAAGATACCTCCATTCAATCCTGTCGAAGGCTTTTTCCGCGTCCAACGACAGAATTGCATGGTCCTTGGCCTTTTGTTTTTTATATACTATATTTAAGACCCTTCGTATGTTATGAAAGGCTTGCCTTCCAAGCACAAACCCATTTTGATCGTTCATGATAAGGTTCGGTATGAACGTTTCAATTCTTTTAGATAGGGCCTTACAGAGAATCTTAGTATCACAGGACATTAACGATATGGGCCTATAGGATGATTTTTCATTGGGAGGTTTACCTGGTTTTAATATAAGAGTAATTAGAGCTGATCTCAGAGAGGGGGGTAATATTCCTTTTCCTAAAGATTCATTAAACATTTCAAGTAAGTGTGGTAAAATTTTCCCTGCAAATGTTTTGTAAATTTCCATAGGGAGGCCATCCGGTCCAGGAGCCTTGCCGTTACTCATGTCCTGTAGAGCCTCTGAGAGCTCTTCTATACTTAGATTCTTTTCTAAATTACTTCTTGTCTCTTCTGATAATTTTGGAAATTTAATTTTATCAAGAAAATTATTTTGCCCCTCTGAATTACTGGCAATTTCCGAGTTATACAAATTTTCATAGTACAGTTTAAAAATATTATTTATTTCCAATGGGTCTACCGTCTTTTCCCCATTCTCTAAAAAAACTGAATTGATGGCTCTATCTGTTTGTATTTTCTTGATTCTCCATGCTAGAAGTTTTCCTGATTTTTCCCCCTGATCATAATAAGACTGCTTTAGCCACATTAAGTTCTTAGATATTTTACTACTAGTTATTTCATTATATTTGGCTTTCAGTACAAGAAGTTCTTTCTGCTTTGAAGGGTCATTATTACTAAAGAGATGCTGTTCTAGTAGTTTAATTTCTTTTCCCAGGTCTTCTAATTCTGCCTGATAAATTTTGGATCTGTATCTTGTATAACTTAATATCTCCCCTCTAATATATGCCTTGAATGCCTCCCATTTAACTGAGGCGCTTGTCTGATTTGTATTAACTACAAAATATATATCAATTTTATTATCTAAGAATTTCACAAAATCATGATCAAGAAGCCAACTTGCTTGAAATCGAAATCTGGGAGGTGGGAGAACAAGATTGTCTAATTGGATTGTAAACAAAACAGGGGCATGGTCGGACAGTAAGATACTATCATACCAAGTTTTACCAACCTTCGCAACTAAACCATTGGAAATTAAAAAATAATCTATTCTTGAAAATGTTTTATATGTATTCGAAAAGCATGAATATTCTTTCTTGCTTGGATTGAGATACCTCCAAATCTCAACTAAATTTAAGTCAGTCATATACTTCAAGATCATTTTCTTAGACTGTTGATGGGTATCTACTCCTGAAGAGCGATCATTCTCGGGGTTTAGTACACAATTAAAATCTCCTCCAATTACATAATTTCCGGCATAGGCTGAGATTGTGAAAAAGAAATTCTGAAAAAAGGAAGGGTCATCTACATTAGGAGCGTATATGCTTATTAAATTAATATGTGATGTCAAAATTGTACCATTAAGAATTATGTATCTCCCTAACGGATCTATATATTGCTGTTTTAACTGAAATGGTATGGACTTATGTATAAGAATCATGACTCCTCTGGCTCGAGAGGTGAAAGATGCATTGAAAACTTGCCCTGGCCATCTCTTAGTGACTCTACTAACATCATCTTTTATTAAATGAGTTTCTTGTAAAAAGATTATGCTTGCTTTCATTTGTTTTAATCGACCTAGTACTTGTTTAAGTTTTACCAAATTATTTAGTCCTCTTACATTCCAGCTACAAATGTTTATCTCCGAATTATTAATCACTTACCTACTTATATAACCATGTAAATACAACTGTGCATGGGCGTCCATATAGAAAGTGAAACCAAAAGAGTGAGAACGATAAAAAATAAACAAAATAACACAAACGCTTACATAAACAACCCCTGCCATCCCACCCCACCTGCAATCCCCCAACTGGAAAGCATAACAATACCCCTTACAATGAACCTTGGTTATGAAACATGTTAGATCCATATAATATGGAGCAACATTTGGCAAGCCTACTCTCATTACTATCAGCCCTGGG
>NC_133377.1:4603719-4613514 GCF_049309525.1 Garra rufa
CACACTTTTACTTCCTCAAAAAAACTAATTGTGCATGATTTATAAGCCTGTTTCCTCATGGGGACCTGAGAAATGTCCCCACAAGGTCAAAATCTACTGGTATTCCTATCCTTGTGGGGACATTTGGTCCCCACAACGTGATGAATACCAGGTACACACACACACACACACACACACACACACACACACACACACACACACACAAACTTTACAATATATATCTACACACTTATAAAATAGATGTATTTATATTATAAAAGATAAATAATTGACACTAAATAATTGTTTAAATAAATGTATAAATTAATATACTTCAGTAACTTAACTTTTACCTAAAATCTGAAAATTATAGTACAAATTACAATTTTTTTTTTTAATTACAAAAAAAAGGTGTCTAGGCAAGCAGCTCACTAGACACAATGTTACTGTACTGTAGCCCCTTCCACACTTTTCTGAGGTACTGTTCCTTTAAAAGGTGGGCAGATACTCACTAACTGTCCCTGCCTTTACAATCAGTCCCAGTGCCTGTTCTCTACAATGAACAGCACAGAAATGGATAGAGCGAGTGAAACGGAGACAGGTTGTAAAGTAGAAACGTCGAAAGGAAAGAAGAAATAGAACACTCTCAAGAGAGAGAGAGCTTTGTAGCTGCATGAAGAAGTGCAGCTGAATGACTTGCACTTTCAAGTCCAGAGATACTCATAAAGAACATGAATCACAACGACAAGAGGGAGAAAGAGAGAAACTAAATAGCATTTCCCAACCTTATCTTATGAACCTTCACAGTTCGATCATTAATACTCAAGTACCACTTCATTAACACCAATTGAACCTCACATTAGAGTTTTAATGGTCTTTACACAAGCAATATGCATATATACTCACAAATGGACACAACTTACACAGTTTTTGCTTTAAAAGGAGTTTAAAGTGCTAATGTTGGCTGCAATTGATGCCTCCAGTTTAACAAAGCAAAAAAAAAATTTTTTCCCAAATACCTCCTAAAAGCTGCTGAAATATCCTTTAGATGATGTTGGGACCTACCTGTATAACAGAGACATGCACAATCTCTAACATACACACGTTCGAGTAAAACTCATGTAGTGGGAGTGTGTCAAAGCTTACCTTAGTGTTCAGAGAGGCCATTTGAGTCACTCTCTCACTCGTTCTCTTATTCCCACAGGAGTCAAACAGACACAAAGAGAGTCCCCTCTTGCTCTCCTCCCACCCCGACACCTTACGGAGGTACAGCGGTGTTGCCGGTGTGTATGGAGGCCCTTCCTGGTAAAGTCATGGCTGTGCTCAGGCACTGCCCCCTGGCCAGCCGGGCCCCGTGTGTCTGAGCTCTAAGCCCTGCCTGCAGCACTCAAACGTGCGTTATGCAAGGCCTCGCCGGGCCGCCAGCTCTCTCCTCCCTCTCTCTCTCTCGCTCACTCACACGCTCAGCTCCTCCCACACCTCACCTCACTGCGCACCACCAACTTCATCAGGTATTCATTCAAAAAAGACACAAGCCAGCTGGCAGTGTGCCCGGACTACACTGCTAAAGAAAGAGAGAGAGCGAAAGAATGAACGAGTGACAGAGTAAGGGAGGAGATCAGGGAGAGAGGGAGGGATATTCAGAAAAGACAGAGGAGGGAGGTGAGGGAACGAGAGTACGAGGGAAATCAAGAGAGGGAGGAGGGTCGTAAAGAGAGCGATGGAGATTAAACCAGAGAGCGATGAAGAGATAGAAGGCCGTTTCTACAACTACAGGCACTTTTGTGTCCCAGGGTGTTTGATTTCTTTTGAAAGTAGGAGCTTTTTGTTAAGTGAAGATCAAAAAGGGTCAAGAAACTTTTCAAATGTTGTTTTATGTAGCTTTAGATTTTATTGTTTTTTAATGGTTTACTTTTTTACAAAAATATGAACTAAACTAACAATCTTAAGAAACAGCAACATAAACATATTTCAATATTTTATATATTTATTTATTGTTGGAAATTATTTGTATAACACACACTATGACTGAAAATGTTTGGGGGCAAGTGAGATTTTTTAAATTATTTTGTTTTATTATCCTTACAAAGGCTGGATTTATTTGATCATGAATACAGTACAATACTTTAACATTGTGAAATATTATTACTATTTAAAATAGCTGTTTTCTAATCAAGAATATTTTAAAACGTAATTAATTTCTGTAATGCAAAGCTGATTTTTCAGCAATCTCTCTAGTCCTAAGTGTCATATGATCCTTTAGAAATCATTCTAATATGCTGATTTGCTGCTCAAGAAACATTTCTTTTTATAATCAATGTTGAAAACAATTGTGTTGCTTATTATTTTTGTGTACACCCTGATTTTTTGATGTAGAGAATTCAAAAGAATTCATTTAGAAATCAATTAATCAATAATGCATCATTGCTGAACAGAAGTAATAATTTCTTGTGACCCTGGACCACAAAACCAGTCATAAGGGTCAATTCTTTAAAACTGAGATTTATACATCATCTGAAAGCTGATATTTGGCCAAGATACAACTATTTGAAAATCTGAAATCTGAGGGTGAAAAAAAATATAAATATTAAGAAAATGGCCATTAAAGTTGTCCAAATGAAGTTCTTAGCAATGCATATTACTAATCAAAAATTATGTTTTGAAATATTTACAGTAGTAACAAAATATCTTTATGAAACATGATCTATACTTAATATCCTAATGATTTTTCGCATAAAAGTACAAATATACTTTGCTACTTATAAGACTGGTTTATGGTACAGGGTCACAAATAAATAAATAGATAGATAAATAAATAAACAAATCAAAGAATTAATGAATGAATGAATGAATGACCCAACCAACAAATAATTTTGCCTCAAATTGCCTCAAAGTTTTTCAAAAGTTAGTGTGTACTTGGTTCCCAAGCACAAAGTGTCGATAAAAACGAAGCACGTAAAAATGAAGCAAGTAAAAATCTTATACAATAAATATTTGATTATACATCATTTCTAGTCAAAAACATTATGCAAAAAGTTTCTTTTAGCTGTTAGTTAGGATATAAACAATACTAGTACTATAATATGAAAGTAACCTTAGTAAGACAAAGAAAACTGCAATTTTAATGCAAAAATCTTTCAAATGTCATCTCCACCACTGTCATTTCCAACACAAATCCAATCTAATTTGCTAGTTAACTGAAATAAACCAGTGAAAAGAGTATTAAGAAATCTCATATTGTAGAAGTCAAAAGTGCTTCCCAGCTGAAGAAACAGCCCCACAGACAAACTACTCAGAGGAGTAAATATGCCCTCTCCCTTATACATGCACTCCCACACACCACACTAATGATTTGAGCAGAAGAGCACACACAAACACAGACCCACACACACTTCCAGGGAGAGTCAGGATTAGAAGCTCACTTTAGGTGAGCTCATTGAAAACATGCTAATCTCTACAGCAACATCTCATCTTATCGGAGGTCACTGAACCTTTGAGTTTCAGCGCCATTTAAAACTCAAATGTCATGTAAATACTAGTGAGAACTGTTGCTGTAACGCTCGTGCAGTTCTGTGAACTCACCAGCAGGTGGTGCTAGAGACAACAACGTCTCAGATTCATCGCTAAAGGCTTGAGAGTTTGTTTAGCTGACCTAGTTAGCTAAGCAGTTTTGATAGATAAATATTCTGCTCAGTGGTGGTGAGGATGGTGCAGTGAGATTGGACAACAGAAATGTCTCCCAAAATAGACAGTGAATAGTACAGGGTTATTATAGTTAGTTAAAACTAAAACCATAAAGTTCAGTTACCTGTAGGTACGACAGAAAATAAAATCTCATCTCATTTTCATTTAGTTTACTTTGATACTTACTAAATTTACCAAACTAACTAAAACTTTAAAATCAAAATACTATAACAATATTTCAGTGATATAACACTGGTGAAAACATAAGCTCAACTTCCCGAGTTAACAATCACATCCTTTAAGATTACAAAGTATAGTTTGGCTAACATTCTCTACCAAACCCTATGAACAGGCTTAGATGAAACCGGATGACTTTTTCAGATTTTCTACACTGATTTTAGTGGAAAGACTGCGGACAACTGTGGAATGGATTTAAAATGTGGCGAAGGACCTCTACTAGGCCTTTTTCACAACGGAAATGCCAGCTGAGGAAGTTCAACCTGCTGACACCATTCTACTCGGCTGTCATGTTGGCTATCGTGTTTCTAGTTTGGTTCAGCTACCAAATCAGACATCAGTAGACTATATTCGACAGTCCAGACTGCTGAGAGCATTACTGGTGCCCCTCTGCCCTTGCTCCAGGATCTGTTCTCTTCCAGTGTGGAAGAGGGCAGGTAAAATCATCACAGACCCTACTCACCCTGGCCACTAACTACTTTTGCTGTCTGGCCAGCAACTCAGAACACTAGGCACTAGAACTTCCAGACACAGGAACAGCTTCTTATTTCCACAGGCCAATCTCCTTATTAAACTGTTAAATGACTCCCAAGACCCCCTCAGCGCAATACTTCCATGTTTAATGCAATATCCTGTAAATTCACTCCTTATTTTTTCTTATTATAGTCCATAATATTGTAAATATGTACAACATTCTGACTGCTTCTGACTTAACCAAACTATCACTGAGATAGTACTATAGATTTTTAATATTAATTTTAGAATTTTCCTTTTAATTTTAAAGCTTTACTAATTTCGTTGTGTATTATATATATACATTTTTCTCATACTGAGGACAACTGGGGGACTCATGTGCAACTATTACAGATAGTTCAAATGCTCACTGATGCTTCAGAAGGGGGAAACGATGCATTAAGAGCCAGGGGGTGAAAACTTTCGAACAAAATGAAAATGTGTTCATTTGTCTTATTTTGCCTAAATGCCATACTATTTTCATGTAGTACTGCCCTTTAGTAGCTACAGAAGATACTTACATGTTTCCCAGAAGACAAAATAAGTTTAACTTACCCTGATCTTCAAATTCAAATAGTTTTCACCCCCCGGCTTTTAATGCATTGTGTTTCCTTCCGAAGCATCAGTGAGTGTTTGAACCTTCTGTAATAGTTGCATATGAGTCCATCAGCTGTCATCAGTGTGAAAAGATGGATCTCAAAATCATACAGTCATTGTTGGAAAGGGTTCAAATACAAAAAAATGCTGAAAAACCAAAGAATTTGTGAGACCTGAAGCATTTTTCTGAATAACAGTAGGCAGTTTAACTGTTCAGGACTCATGAACAACTATCACTAAACAAAAAAAATATAGAACAAAAACACAAAGCATGCACAGAACTTTGTGAATGAGGCTTGCTGAAGTTCTGTGTGCATAGACTCCATGTGGGCTTGCCGATGAGTCAATTTAATGCACGGCTGAACGCGTCCCTATGGTCCGTGTTATGGAAAGTATGAGGCAGTCAGAGGTTGTCAGTGCTTTGAGCCCAGGCTCGGTCATTAATGCGAGTCAATCTGAAGAGCAGCGCATGACGGGCACGCAAGGAGTTCCCTTGTTAGGCGAGGGAGTGCGTGCTGTTTACAGAACCGCAGTCAACAAAACAAGCGGCACGGGAAGGTTTGTCTGTTGCTGTGGCAACAAATTAGCTATGCTCTCCATTTCTGAGCCTTTAGGGTAATTCAATTAGTTTTTGTGTGTTTACTCTGAAGCGCATGCAGTCACCTGAGAGATTGATAAATGGATGAGGGAGAAGAGAAGAGAGAGACAAAGAGATACAGACAGAGATTATGAGGACAGACAGAAGCAGAGTAAGATAAAAGAGACGGTGACAATTTGAAACAGAAACAGCAGATTAAAATCTCTCACTCTGGAAATCTGCAACTGCTAACTACCTGATAACAAAATATTCCTCTAATTCATTCCTCTCTGCAGATTTGACAATATAAAGATATCAGATTTCTATTTGCATTCAGAACAGCTTTAATTCCTCTTGGAATGCTGTTAAACGAGTCCTGAATTGTGTTATATGCCAGCATTACTCAAGAAAGACCTTCTGTTCTTAAAGACTGTCAAACTGAAGTGTTTAGCAACTGACAACCAATGATAAACTAAGCAGAGTCTTGTTAATTATGCATGAGCTTCGTACAGTTACAGAGATGCTCGCTTCCTGCTTTTTAGTTTCAGAATATGAGGAAAGTTAAATAGGTTGAATACAACAGTGCTGCCAAACACAATACTAAACAGAAACAAAAAGATGCAATTCTAATTTTACAGGGATACGGAGACCCTGAAGGGACATTTGTAAAAATTAAAAAATGAAGACTTTCGCGTGTGCACAAGAAGCTTTTGTGTGCATACGCAAAAGTTTTGCGTGTGCACAAGAAACTATTACGTGCTTATGAGAAACTTTTCACGCACACACAAGAAACTTTTTGTGAGCTCACGCATCACATGCTCATGAGGAACGTTTCACGTATGCACAAGAAACTTTTTGCGAGTTTACACGTTACAGTTTCCGGTTGCGCCACTTCTGCCATCTTACAAAGAAAACAAGAGAAGCTATAGTTTCGCGTACACGCGAAACATTTCTTGTGAGTGTGCAATAGTTTCTTGTAAACACTTAATAGTTTCATGGTGCACAAGCGAAAGTTTTCATTTTTTCATTTTTCCAAATGTCTCTTCAGGGGCTCGGTAAAGGGATAGTTCACCCAAAGATGAAAATTCTGTTATTAATTACTCACTCTCGTGTCGTTACAAACCCGTGAGACCTTTGTTTATCTTCAGAACACTAATTAAGATATTTTTGATGAACTCAAGAGCTTTCTGACCCTGCATGGACAGCAACACAACTGACACGTTCAAGGCCCAGAAAGGAAGTAAGAACATTGTTAAAATAGTTATTTTTATTGTTTCTTTGCACACAAAAAGTATTTGTAGCTTCATAACATCACGGTTGAACCACTGATGACACATGGACTATTTTATCGATGTCCTTACTACCTTTCTGGGCCTTGAATGTGGTAGTTGCGTTGCTGTCTACGCAAGAAGGACCTTCAGTTCTTAAAGACAGTCAAACTGAAGTGTTTAGCAACAGAAAACCAATGATAAACTAAGAAGTGCTTGTTTTGTTAATTAAACATGAACTTCGTACAGTCACAGAGATGCTTGCTTTCTGTTTTTTAGTTTCGGCATCTGAGGAAAGTTAAATAGGTTGAATACAACAGTGCTGGCAAACACGATACTGGACAGAAACAGAAAGATGCAATACTAATATTAAAGCGATACGAAGCTCCTGAAAGGACATTTGCAAAAAGAAAAAAAGAAGACTTTCACATTCGCACAAGAAACTTTTGTGTGCATACGCAAAAGTTTTGTGTGTGCACAAGAAACTATTATGTGCTTATGAGAAACTTTTCACGCATGCGCAATAGTTTTTTTGTGAGCTCACGCGTTACAGTTTGCAGTTATGTCACTTCTGCCATCTTACAAAGAAGAAAACAAGAGAAGCAATAGTTTCTTGTGCACATGCCAAAAGGTTCTTGTGAGCGTGCAATCGTTTCTTGTGCGCATGTCAAAGTCTTCTTTTTTTGTGTGCAAATTCGCTTCAGGGGCTCCGTAAAGGAATAGTTCACCCAAAAATTAAAATTCTGTCATTAATTACTCACCCTCATGTCATTCCAAACCCGTAAGACACAAATTACGATATTTTTGATGAAATCAAGAGCTTTCTGACCCTGCATAGACAGCAACACAACTGACACGTTCAAGGCTCAGAAAGGTAGTAAAAACATTGGTAAAATAGTCATTTCTGTTTTCTTTGCACACAAAAAGTATTTGTAGCTTAACATCACGGTTGAACCACTAAAGTCACATGGACTATTTTATCGATGTCCTTACTACCTTTCTGGGGTTTGAATGTGGTATTTGCGTTACTGTCTACGCAAGAAAGACCTTCAGTTCTTAAAGGCTGTCAAATGGAAGTGTTTAGCAACAGACCACCTATGATAAACTAAGAAGTGCTTGTCTTGTTAATTATACATGACCTTTTTATAGTCACAGAGATGCTCACTTTCTGTATTTTAGTTTCGGCATCTGAGGAAAGTTAAATAGGTTGAATACAACAGTGCTGGCAAACATGATACTGAACAGAAATGAAAAGTGCAATAGAAGAAATCAAGAGAAACGATAGTTTCTTATGCATACACGAGAAGTTTCTTGTGAGCGTGTAAAAGTTTCTTGTGAGCACTCAGTAGTTTCTTGTGTGTACGCGAAAGTCTTTATTTTAATTTATTTTTTTGCAAATGTCCTTTCAGGGGCTCCGTAAAGGGATAGTTCACCCAAAAATGAAAATTCTGTCATTAATTACTCACCCTCATGTTGTTCCAAACCCGTAAGACGCAAATTAAGATATTTTTGATGAAATCAAGAGCTTTCTAACCCTGCATAGACAGCAACACTGTCTCGTTCAAGGCCCAGAAAGGTAGTAAGAACATTGTTAAAACAGTCATTATTTTAGTTTTTTCAGTATTTGTAGCTTCATAACATCACAAAGCTCTCGGAATCCATCAAAAATATCTTAATTTGCATTCTGAAGATGAACAAAGGTCTTGCAATGAATGGCATGAGGGGAGAAATTAATGGCAGAATTTTTTAATTGCACATTTTTGTGTGAACTATCCTTTTAAGACAACCAGAGTATTTCTGTGCTCTAGTTATACATGAAATATCCATGAAATAAAAAAGTTAACCCCAGTTTACCAAGTGTAGTGTGAAATTTAAAAACCTCACTATCTTGGACAAAAGCTCTGTTCATGCCATGTCAGAATTATCATAATTATGAGATGGTAATTGAGATTCTACTCAGAGCTGTTCAAATTAGTTTCTATGGCAATGGCCATAAGGGTCTATGTGCGGCTTCAATGTTGATCACTACATACATTCACCTCTACATGGTATTTCACAAGATCTAAAAATTAGTAATATAATATATAAGTTTAAAAAGCTCAATGGAGTCAACAGTGTTTGCATCCCAAGGTGCATCTGGTCTTGCAATCATCCGACCTAATGACTCTAACATGGTGGATGCCCAGACTATCACAGGCACATCTATTTTAAACTGTTTCCTTTATTATGTTTCTTGGAAAGCTAAGTTAAAATCACATCCAAGTGTAATTATCAGTTCTGTTTTATACTTGACACATGCTACTAATCACAGTATGTATAAATAAACATGAAAAAAAAAAATCATTTTATACAGCAATATTCACACACATGAATAAACATATAGTCACACATCTATAAATAAGTCTGTGTACCTAACACACAAAACGTTTCATCTCGCACTGAATGCTAAGGTGTCACTCCTGGGGTTTGCAGAAAGAATTTGTAACAAAGTTTTCTTGTCACTGTAATGGTGGAGTGATTAAAAACTCACTCAAATTAAAGTTCACAGGCAAGCTCAGCACCACTCAGTGGAATGTACCCACCCTCTCATCGCCAGATGTGGCCCTTTTACATGCACGCACACTGAATGGTTTCAGAGTGATATGCATTTTCAGACCTGAATTGCAGCGAGCCTTTGATCGCACCTGCACGAGACAGAATGGCTGTGACTCCCTCCGACTGTCTGCAGTTCAGCTGTGGCTTCCCTCTCTCTGCTTCTGTCGCTGTGAAGCGAGGGATCAACTCCAGAGACGTGTTGCCAAGGAGACACATGAAAGGCTCTATACATACGCATAACGCACACTTGTGCACACCCACGCATACATATGTGCACGAAAGAGGTCTTCTGCACAAGACTGGCAGCACTGACACTATATGCATTACTTTTAAAGGGATAGCCCA